>NW_003532928.1:0-887 GCF_000181795.1 Trichinella spiralis
AAAATGAATTTTGCAAGGCCCTACGAAAGAGCAGGGCAGTTCTTCTTCCAAAACCTTTTTAAAAAAAATAAATTTTTACTTTGCTTCAATTAATGATACAACACAATTTCACTGCATAAATTGACCTTTCGGATACTCCATCTCGATAAACAATAATATTTTTCAGAGCCGTACCATTAACATCAAGATATTCCAGTAAACGTTCTGAAAATTGTTCGATAAATCCAGTGATCAGTTCTTGCTTCGCTGGTTGTAGTTTCACCGAAGCATGAAATTTCGTCACTTTTGTATCCACATTTCCAACAACCTTTAAATCAAAAACATTCCTTCAATAATTTGGAAGTACAATATCATGAATAATACCCACCGAAGCTATTGATGGTAAATGCGTTTCTACAGCTGATGGATGAACCACATCCACACCAATTACCAATGCATTATTCTTATACAAATAATTATCCAAACTAAACAAAAAACTTCCATTCAAGAATTTTTCATACGCATTCATAAATTCAATATCATACATTTCATCTTCCAGTAATTTTGTATTGATGCCACCAATTTTCATATTTATTTTCATCGCAATATTTAACATCGTCGAATAACTCTTCTTTATTGCTACATCACTTATTGTTTTCGGTAATACACACTGAGTGACCAATCCAAAAGTGATATCACCACAAGATTTCACTTGAGCTTAAAAAAGGTAAAAATACATTCAGCATTAATAAAATAAATTTCATCATATAACAACAAAACAATCATTACCATATTGTTCAGATGAAAATAACGCAACAAATACCAAATCACATTTTATTCCATCTCTGTCACATTTGTCA
This sequence comes from Trichinella spiralis, assembly GCF_000181795.1. Lineage (NCBI taxonomy): Eukaryota > Metazoa > Nematoda > Enoplea > Trichinellida > Trichinellidae > Trichinella > Trichinella spiralis. Next base: position 840 of record NW_003532928.1, read on the forward strand.
GCAATACGTTTGAATACCATTTCTACGGTATCAGAATCCACCACAGGG
>NW_003532929.1:0-846 GCF_000181795.1 Trichinella spiralis
TCCCGCAAGAAGATCTGTAGACCAATCGATAAAATGCAGTGTAGTAATACTTGAAGATCAGAAAGGTTACGGTGATAGCCTGACGTGTACAATAAAGTTCGGAGGGTTATCTTTGCGGTGATCGGTTGGTTGTCGTCTGCGGTGCGATTTATCACAACATTTCTCGCTAGCATGTTCTAATAAACGCTTCAGTCGATTGCGTGGTTGTCATTTCTCTTCTTTATTCTCAATATCTTCTAGGAAACGTAAAAGAGATCGAAAAGACAACAGAGATTGTAGCGACCATGAAGATAGTCCCAAGGCGGAGGCGTACTCACGAACCACTTCCGTTTCTCCGGAACATGGAACCGAAGACTTGGTTAGCTTTGTTAGAAGACTTGTTGCGACTTAATTGCGTCTCACAGTCAAAATGCACCAACGTTGGTCGGCATCTCCTCTGCAAATTTTCTCCGCGGCTGTTTTACCCATCATGTACGTCGTCGAGTAATTTTTACGCAGAATTCTGCTAACTGCTTCTGCGGGTTTACGGCGATAGAGATTCGATTTCTGACGTGACTGCTCGATTCCATTAATTGTGGTAACGCGATGGACTACAGGTTTCAAACTTCACAATGGAAATTGTCGAATGTTGGCATGAAAGCCCACATATTAGAAGACCACCTACTATGCTTCTTCTCCTATAGTATGATGATTAAGGGAGAATTCAGCGTGATATGAATGGATAAGCCGCGAACCTTAGAAGAGCTTCGCGTGGACATAGAAAGGGCGGATGAGATCGGCATGTCCTTCGAATTCTGACAGAATGCCCAAGAGTAGAAAGAAGTGTAACATCCTATTGCTGCACGA
>NW_003532930.1:0-866 GCF_000181795.1 Trichinella spiralis
TGCTCTACTGATTACGACACCTGAACCGGTATTTTTGTCGTCTGCAAAATGTTCGACATCCTGACCGCTGTGCTTCGATTGATTCGAATGGAGTCATTCGCAGTGGAATTGTTAGCAGTTTCATTGAATTCAACTGACTTCAAAAAATTGCTTCTTCGTAACAATCCCATACTGCCTGCTACCGTGGTCTGATAATGGCTTCGCCGTATAGCAGCAAAGCCTAATCGTTTCCTCGCATCGAGTCTGGACGCAACTTATCGTTGCCAATGACTAGAAAAGATTCTGACTTAGAGGCGTTCAGTCATAATCTTGCAGATGCTAGCTTCGCGCCACCGGCCTTTCAGCCGAGCGCATGAACCAAATGTCTGATCCCGCGGTTCCTCTCGTACTGAGCAGGATTACTATCGCAACCGACTTTGTTCATTCAGTTAGGGTTAAAACCTTACCCTGTCCTCACGGACGGGTCTAAAACCCAAGTTTACGGTTCCCTATATGGGTGTGGTGAACCCATTTCAAACGCCTTGGGCGGATTTCTGTCTTCCGCAATGGATAAGAAAAGAGCCGAACATCCAAAGGGATCCAAAAAAGAAACGTCCCTTATGGAGAAGCTTTGGCTGGGCAACAAACCCAGTTATTCCCGTGTGGTAACTTTTCCTGACCCCCTCTTTTGCTTGGAAATCACACTCAATCAAAAAGAGGTTCGATAGAGGCACCCTCTTTCGGCGGTTCCTATTCATTATTCGCTTGTTAGGCTTAAGACTTCCATATCAGGAGGAGGGCGGCCGCGCCCGGACCCCAATTACCTACTCTAGAAAACGCCTCGTGTTTTTTTTTTTTTTGGGGGTTGCCCCGCCCCCCCCATCAAA
>NW_003532931.1:0-993 GCF_000181795.1 Trichinella spiralis
AGCTGAGCGATTTCAATACCCATTCGTCAGGTCCATTTTTCCAAATCCAGCTGGAATATTTTTCGTAAATAATGGTAATGTTTGTTATTTCCGGATAAAATTCTGGAACGGCACTAATTTTAATTGCATGACTGTTTTCTTCGAGAGTTTCATCGATGCTGAAAAGGAAATTTAACAGTTATACTTGTCGTGTAGTGTCAGAATGTGTATGCATGCGTGGTATATAGGCTTACTGTTGGAAGGTGAAATTCATGGAATGCAAATTGCTGAACATTAATGTGAGCGTTATTGAACCTTTGACCGCTTGATCGGGTATAATGTTGAAGCCATATTGTTTCCCTACAAGTGTTTTAATGTATTGTTGTTCGGTGAACGTGGTGAAGCATTTGCAAACAAACGACACACATACCACATAAGGTTTCGGGGTGCTTATTTTTTGGCAACGTTGTATTTTTCGTACTGTCCTTTAAACTGTTTTTGATCAGTAAAATTAAAACAAAAGGCTTCTAATGTAACGCTGCCTATACAGATAAAAACATTTGCCTGTGAATCACATTGTTCGGAGATTCCCATATCACTGAAAAACATTGATATTGCGGAATTAAACACGAAAAAATTATCGGTGTCAAACTTAGCGCCTTTAATTTTCCGCGCATGAAACTTGTCCAATTTTCAAGCTACATTAAACAAAAGCGAAAGTAGGTTGATTAAACAAAAAGCAAAAAAAAAATATAAATGAAATTAAAAAAAAGCTGCGTTATTCTACAGTGAATATGTAATAATCAAAAAATTGCAGAACATCAGGTTGTAAACTGATACAACGTAAAAACGATTAAAAGCTGAAAAACAATAAAAACATGTACCTTTAACAATCGTGAAAAATTATTCCATCGAGTTAATGATTACAAATGTACGTCGACTATAAGAAAGCAGTACATGTACACTTACTGAATTCTAGATGAATCATATTACACCTTTACATCGTAATAAAAA
>NW_003532932.1:0-1096 GCF_000181795.1 Trichinella spiralis
TAATACAGATACATCATTGGTGACTGTTACAAGTTCTTTCGTTCGGACGCCGTGATTAGTCAGGTCACATGGTTTGTTTAAAGGGGCATCAAAACATGCGTAGTATTTAACTTGTTCCTGATTGCAGTGGATACGTAAAGTGTCCACATTTTATCTAGGCAGCATTACATTAACATCAAGCGAATTCGATGTTCTTCTGATATCCCTCTGAGTTGAAGTGACGCAGTGACGTTCATCATTGGTACTAGTGGGTTTCACTTATCATAAGAACTAGAAAGAAATAAATGATTTATTTAGCAGTTCGTGGACATTGAGAGCGTGTGCCGTATGATTTTGTCAATGGTTTATGGCAAACTAGTAGTAGTTTTTGTTTATAGTAGCTTGATTTGTGTCTCATGAAGCCTGTATGAGTCAACCAGTGCTCACCTGCGTTTCTAGCCGTCCCAGTGTGCCTTTGCTTATCACAAATACTAAGAAGGAATTTGATATTGTGACAGCAATGTTAAATAATTAAATAAATAAATATTAAATATGTTAAATAAAGAGAACATGTCGCTGTACATCCCAGCATTTTGTTCTTGATAGCAATGGATTACGTCATCATCAGAAAATTTTTGTTTAGTCGCAGCTGATGGCACTTTCAAATTGCGGTTCCTACGGTTCTGATGTTTTTCCTTGTCATGCAAGGTAAGGAAGAATTGCATTATTTTTTTGTAGGAGAACTGTTTTGTATTTAATGTTTTAGTGCGTAACTGTGAAGACGAAAGCCGCATCTTGAATGATCTCCATCGAATAACGTAAGTGGTTATTTTTATTATGCTGCTGTTATTTATTTTTATTATTATGTACCTGTATATCTATATATTCAATTCAACTATATTCAACTATGAATTTTAGAATCATGGCATGTCTTTTTAGAATCTTTATTTTTATTTTTTAGAATTTTTTCTCTTTTACAATCTCCATTAAGAGCACTAGGGATTTGATAGCGTAAAATACTGGTACGTAGCATCAAAGTAACAGCGCACAGGTAAGTGGAATGCAGGTAAGTGGAGTCCAAGAGGATATTAAAGTGATTGCGTGCAGGTAAATGGAC
>NW_003532933.1:0-1401 GCF_000181795.1 Trichinella spiralis
CTGCTCTTGGGCATGCACTTTGATGCCATGGTTGTTCAGCACTTGCTGCACGTGTCGTTTATTTTGATGGCATAGCCTCTCATGCCACAATTGCAGCGAAGCATTCGCGGTACTCATATGTACGTATGCAGGCTTCTCCGGAATGCAGACTCGCATATGCAGCTCATAAACCCCATTCAGGTTACGCACACCAGACAGCTTCACGCAGCCATTTTTGCGAAAGGTACATCCAGCCGCGTTTGCAGTGAAGTTGAAACCTTTTTCCGTGGCTTTTCCAATAGAGAACAAGTTCAATCCTAGCTTGGGCACATACCAGACATCTTCCATCCTGTTCAGTATCCATTTTCCTTTAATGAACACCTTAAAGTTTACAGTTCCGTGGCCATAGGCAGGTATGGCATCGCCGTTTCCGACTTTCACATTCACAGGCTTTGGAAATGTCACAAAGTCCGACAAGTATTCCTTGTTACGTGTCATATGCTGTGAGGCACCAGAGTCGGGTAGCCACATTCTACAGGTGTTTCTGTTGTCCTCAGCGTGGTAACAGAAGAAACTCTCGCCACCAAACGACTGCTGTGACTGCCCCGCATTCCTCACTGTCTTCATCGTACAATTTTTGGCGAGGTGTCCAATACGATGACATTTGAAACACTTTCTTCTGTCCTTTTTGACACTTTCTTTGGTATTTGTTTTCACCGTCAACGCAACTGATGAGTCGGTCGTCTTTTCAGGGAGTCGCATCTCGATTAGCCGTAGGCGCTCTATCAACAAATTAACAGAGCGTTCGCCAACAGGCACGCTTTCCCAAACGGTTTTAAACTCAAAGTAGTCTTGAGGCAGCGTTGACATAATTCTGCTCATTAACAGCAGATCAGGTAATTGAGTGCCAGTCAGTCTTTCCAGTTCATCATTCAAATCTGAGAAAAGCTTCTGTAGTCTGGCGACATACCTTGCCATGTCTTCCGTTTCAGCTTTTGCACACTTGAAGAACTCTTCCATCAATCTATCCACACGTTGACCACTGCTTTGTTCATACACAGCGGTCAGCTTCTGCCAAATTTCCGCTGAAGATTTAGATGTGGCCGTCAGCTCAACATTGGCATCATTCATTGAACTGACAAGAATAAGCTGGGCAAGAGTATCTTCCTTTTCAAAAGCCTTCAGTGCCTCTTCATGCTTTTTCAAATTCTCAGCATTACTGCCAGCAGGTGGCGCCATCGGGGCTACCTTCTTACCAGTAGCGACTTCAAGAACAGCATGATGACGCAACACAAGCTGAATTTGCCTTTTCCAGCGACTCCAGTTACTTGCACTTTCAAGTTTGTCAACTTGTAACTTGAAATCCATCATACAGTTATCTCAACGATTTACCATTCAGATCTTCACCGCAGATGCTACGTG
>NW_003532934.1:0-1155 GCF_000181795.1 Trichinella spiralis
AATCAAATTTTTTCGTTTCCGCAAAAATGAGAAGCACCATTAAAGGCCCGTCAATTTTGGATAAAAATACCCTTTTTCTACACATTTCATTTTGATTTTTCATGGTATCTATCATAAAAGATATGGGTGTTCTCGCCATATTACCCTTTGCTGATCCCACCAGAGGGGTATTTCAAAACACCGTGACAAATGCTGACAATATCAAAGAATGTTATGTCGACTGTCATAAACTGAAGAAACATCAACAGCTTTTTCCATTTGTGCCATTTATTGCTTTCGCTTTGTTGGCATCTTCAAAGTGCTTTACATTTATCAAACTGAGTACATAAATACTGTTCAAAAAAGATCAACCATTAGTTGCTTTGCTCATAAGATAAATTACGCTTTAGCTTGCAAGTATACGAGATTTATGCATAAGATGATTTTCTGTTTGTCAGATATTGTTCTGATTAGTAACTAAAGGCTATTTAAGTACAAAGAAAATGTCTACAATTAATAAATTGTCCACACCTGCAGTTTTCAGCTAAAACTAGCATTGGTGATTGCCTAATGTTAGCATCGCCATATTTTCTGATTTCACTTGTAGTGTTCTCTGAAAATGTTTCTGGCTTCGATGAGAATTTTATCTTTACTCTCTTCTTTCTTTTCACAAAAGTTGCTGATTTTCTTCTCATGTTTTATTTAAATTAAGAAATGAAATCTGGAATTATGTTCAAAATATAAATTCTAGTACATTTTGTGTAAATTGTATTGAATTTGTTTTTCAATATCAAATACGTAAGATGTAGGTCACTTCTAGATGAAGCACTTTACTACAGCAGACACACACACACAAACACAAACACCAAAAAAGCACAACAACATGCCTACTGTATTTATGAGATACTCATGTGCAATGCTCATTTTTTAACAGATTAAGTACATATGCTACATTTTCTCCTTCGTTTCATTCTTTTTGAGTTGCTAATATCATGTAGTCTTGCCATTTTTCCAGAGTGTAGCGCCTGCAACTGCTGCGTCTCAGACTTTGTTCATTTAAAGTGCTATTTTGCTGTCTTCTGATTTCTGTGTCATTCTCTGAGAATCGGTTTGACACATCCAAAGTGCCATTTCGCGTCCTTAGTTGATTCGCATGCTTCTGTTTTTTCCTGCCAC
>NW_003532936.1:0-846 GCF_000181795.1 Trichinella spiralis
TATTTACCGTTTCTTTGAATTTAACTTATCTATTTAGTGTTTTGTGTTGAATGATCAAATGTTGCAGCACGAGACGGTGGCAAAGAAGAAATTATAAAGATCATTCGAAATGTTGTTGTTAATGCTACTGTTAATGGTCCCGGAAGAGATGGTAAATTTCAGTGATGGTTGGAGTTTGCAAATGTGAATTTGAATGGAGCTTCAGGATTGATCAAAAGTATTTTGGACCTTGAAAAATCGGTTCAACATACACTCATGCTAATTATTCAAGTGGTATTTGTTTACAATTTTGTAATTATTGTATCAGTGGATTTTTATTCTTTTTTTCTTTTATTGCCAAATTGGAATTCGAAGGTGACAACAGTGGTGAACTTGAAGAGGAATGCAAATCAGCAGTGGTAAGTGGATATTTTTTGTTGAATTGCAAATATTTAATTTATTGATCAGTTGTCAAAGAATAATTGATCTTCTGTGCCTTTGCATTGTGAACAGATGGAAAAGCAGGTGAGAAACTGAATAGTAAAGGTAATTTATTGAATGTACATGAATGCTTTGGAATGAAAGAAAGAAACAAGAACAACTTTAGAAATGAAAGACAATGGGAAATTAGTGGACTGAAAATTCAGATTTGAACATTTCGTGATTCACTTAATGAAAGTGAATCTGGTAAATTAGTTGTCGTTTGAATTTTATAATTGAAATTCAGTTCAGTCATTCACTGTATTTAGCTCGTGATGAAATGGCCGCTGAGTATGACGAATTGTTGCGACAAGTTGAGCATTTTCAATGATGAATTTCTTAGATAATGCAATTCAGCTATGTGTGTGGCTGTGTGCGTGTAGATTT
>NW_003532937.1:0-816 GCF_000181795.1 Trichinella spiralis
GTGTATATTTGCATATTCCATGCGTAGCTTGACTTTCAGCAGCAGGCTACCCAAAACTTATTGCCATACTTTGCCGGTTTCTTTGGCATGTACTGTCTGAATTGACATCGGCCTTTGAAAGGATACAGTCGCTCATCAACTGTAACGTTTTCGGAAGGATTATACATCTTAGGTAATTTTTAACCCATATATCCCATAAACTATAGAACCTTGAAAGTGATAGATGTTGCATTGCCTTCAATAATGATAAAGCAGCAGAAGAAGATCGATCATGGGGCCTAAGTGACCCCGGGGATTTCGCATATACGTAAAGTGCATACAGCAGTTACTATGAATGACAGACGCGCAGGAATTTCAGTATATGCAGATAAGGTGAAATGAGGAAAAGTCAAAAAAATTCAACATCAACAGTCAATAATTTTGGTACTAATTTTTATGTTGAAAATCAAAACGGGTCAATATGACCCGGAGGATAACAGGAGGGTTAATATGTGAATAAAGCAAACGAACCTGTATGCAAATTTTTATTTCATTCTTTCCTGCTCATAAATATAACTACTGCGCAGTTTTCACTGCGCTTTATTTACTTAACTAATACACGGTTTTTGGGAGAATATATAACTCTCATTGCGGAAACAATAATTTCATCATTATTACCAAGTTTATTTCAAATACTAAAAATACTATAAATACAAGAAATGAAATACTTGCTCATTTTATATGAAATGCTGGCTTGTTGTAAAATAAGAGAAAAAATAGTGATTTGAAAAAGCAATTCATATAGAGTGGCAAATTAAACTTTCAATGATGACAGTC
>NW_003532938.1:0-751 GCF_000181795.1 Trichinella spiralis
TTAGATTAAAATGACCAAAAATTGTAGCATCATCAATGCAAACCGCCATTGCTGGTTCTTTTGTTTGGCTTTTCTAAAAAACATATTGTTCTACAATTGCTTTTCAATTATTACAAATTTACATGGTAAGGTTTGTCAATTGCACAAAATTTGTTTCCAGGATCACTAATTAACCACTGAGAAACATCACTATCAAGAGAACTTGCATGACCATTAACATCAATGGGACTTGCCACTAATTTTATATTTCTGTTCAAAATCCGACAATCACTTTTCAATGTTTTATCTCTTGTTGTCCAAGCTCTGATGCTTGTCTTTAATTTCTTCACAAGTACTCTTCGGTAAATCTCTGTAATTAGTTTTTTTTGAAATTCACATTAAATTCAGAGTAAATTGCAACAAGAGATGTGCTATTTATCCATTCAAATGCATATGATGAGATTATTCTGAAAATGCACGCCTTACAACTGTAAAAATGCATTCTATTCGTTGCGTCGAGTGTAATAGCGTTTTTCAAAATCATTCTATATTTCTGTAAAAAAATTCAGCATTTTATCTTCACCCGTGTAACGTGTTTCTCTGAATGAAATTATTATTATGACTATAATTTTTAGCAAACTCTTTTCCTGTTTGCCGCATATAACTATTACTGGTAAAATAAGAAACGAATTATAAAAAGCAAATTTATTTTAACAGAGCAAATTTCTGCCCAAATGGCTTGTTCTGGAAATTTCGCAAGTAACACATGTGA
>NW_003532939.1:0-1142 GCF_000181795.1 Trichinella spiralis
GAGTCAGGTCAGTCTCTCGTGGCGCTCAGGGCAACGAGGCGTACATGACGTCGTCCAATGGACCAGTTGGCAGCTCGTTGGGGAGCGAGGCTTGAAGAAGTGGATAACCGGGAAACCCTGGCTGCAGGGACCCGGATGGCCAGCCGAGCCACTACAAGCTCGGCGGCGCAGTTTTGAGGGCTCGGGAAGGACCACACGGTTGTCGCAAGTGGGACAGAGCCCACCAGGACAGTCAGAATTGGCGTCGACGACGGACGACGCCGCTGACCCCAGGCATTCAACGATCAAAGGGAATGCAGCGGGAGTGTGGCAAACCAGCGTGCACGGTCGGCGCTTCGCCAGCAGGCACCCGTCGGCAAAGTGCAAACACGAGGACGCTAACAGGACTGAAGTAACTCGGAAACCGCTGGTAAGAGATCAGAATCAGGACACGCCGGGGTCCACGGGTCACCCGGCAGGGCCTCCAGGGAGGCACGTGTGGACAGAGACCCGAATCTGCCCCATGCACTGGGGAGCGCTGCCCACAGAGGTACGTCGATCGTTAAACGCGATCGAGCAACGCGGTTGGATACCAACGGAGCGCATGAGGCGCGAGGATCGAGGCTGCGGGCAGCCGAAGCACAGAAGGCCGGGTTGCCGTCACGCAACGACCGGCCTATGTACACGAAGACACCCACATCGGGAGATGGATTGGTGCTGCCATCAGCGGTTGATGGCCACATGGTGGCGTCATTGGAGAGCGAAGCATCACCACGGCACACGGCTACTACATTGGAAGCGAAGCCACAAGGAAGGCAGACCATGGACGAACGCTCCGACGTGGGATCACAAGGAGGACCGTCGGCGTTTGCATCGCAAGCCCGGAGTAGTGGCGGAACCGTCCACCGTTCGCGAGGAAGTTGACGGGATGTCCAGATGCCCTCCCGGAAAACCGGGCGAGGTTAGTGATGGGAGAGTGACTCTCCCATCCGGGGGGGAGGATGTTCCGGACGGAACAACACCGACCTAGTCGGTGTGACCTGGCCAAGGGCTGGTGCCCAGAAGTCGCGGGTAGGGCCAAGAACATTACCCGCGCATCGCCGGCCAGATCGCTATCTGGGCGTCTGGCGGCTCTGAGTCGGGGTCAGAGAGACCCCCTGCTG
>NW_003532940.1:0-660 GCF_000181795.1 Trichinella spiralis
CCGCTGACATTTCTGCGATGCATTACACTAAATATTACTGTACATTCTGATGAACCACCTTAAATTTGCATACTTCTCGTATTATTACAACTCATTTTTTTTCATTTTTTACCGTTTACGTGTTTGTTATACTTATTTTTCAATATCCAGTGCTTTCTATGAATCTGTTGTTTCGAGTTGCGTGATTTTATCTAATTAATGTACAATTAAAATACATTACAACTCATATTGTATTTTCATTGCTTTTTAAGTATTCTATTTATTTTTGAATTATCTATGAAAACGGAAAAAAAGCATGCAATTAATCTCAGCTTTCAGGTGACATCATTTAACTTATTTAGCATCTAATCCATGCATTCAGTGTTGCATTTGCATTGCGCTTTATACTTTATAATCATGATTTTTATAAATTTTTAAACTATTTAACAAATGTGATCACTTTAGAAAAAATCAATTTAATTGCATTCCTATCCTAATAATACGGTGAGTTACGGATTAATAAAAAATCAGGGTTATAGGAAATTAAATCATCTTATTTATAAAGTACAAAAACTCGGCTTCGGCGCCTATAGCGAGGCTTCATTACGTCAAAATGAATTCTAACACCTACATCACCACAGATGCATACGAATTCATTTCGAGCAACGTCCAAAACATATA
>NW_003532941.1:0-1892 GCF_000181795.1 Trichinella spiralis
GCTGCTACTTATGTGGTAAGTTTTTATTCATTTATGTAGAATGATGTTATGTTATTTTGTTTTACTTTGCTTATTTAAATGCAGTAACTGGACATTTCATCGATGTTGAATGTCTTTGAGTATTACTTGTATTAAATTACGAATGCAATTATTTATAACTTTATCTGTTTGCTCTAATTTAATTTCAGAGTATACATAATTTATTTTTCTAAGAAAACATTTTATTTAGCATTCATTCATGTATACATGTATCAAAAAAGAAAAAAAATGTCTGTGATAATTTTGATTAAGACTATGAAATTCGTTTCCGAAATAGTGATAAAAGTATTAATTTAATTTTTAAAATCATCTGCGATGCTATTCTTAAATTTTAAATTTATTTTCGAAAGCAAAAAAATGCAGCTTGCAGTAATTAAGTTTGTATTTTGCTTAATAATTTATGACTTAGAAATGCATGAAGTATGTTGATTTTAGCTGTATTAATGAAGGCCCATATCGATTGATGTCGAATAACAAGTACAAAATGTCAAGGTTAAAGAAGTTTTCTGGTAAAACTTCAGTATTTTTAAATAATATTCAAATCAATAATAATAAAAGCCGACTGCTATTTGGCATCTTAAATTAATTTTTTAAAATTGATAATTACAATTAAAAATTAAATGAGTATTAAAAATGACAGAATGGCATTGTGTTGGACGGATGGTTTTGATGATACAATTGAAAAATTTTTTGTTTTTTTCAGGTGATGACGCAGTTTAAAGTTGTAACAACAGCAATTTTTATGGTCTTGCTTTTGGGTCGGTCTTTTTCCTGCAGACGTTGGATTGCCATTTGCTTAGTATCAGTAGGCGTGTCAATGGCTTATTTGGGTACTGTTAATGGAAAAGTGGAAAATTATAACCAAGCAATTCCAATAGTGGTTGATAAAAATGCTCCTAACCAGAGTTTGCTCATTGGTCTTTCTGTAGTGACGATTAATTGTTTTCTTGCTGGTTTTGCTGGTAATCCTTTCCTTTTTATGTTCAATCTTATTTTAATTTTTTTATAAAATTATAATTATCCATAGAGTATTTAGAGATTCTTATGTGTTGATATATATATTCAACAGTAACTCTTGTTATTCAATAAATGTTCAAAAATTTATAATTTATGTGTTTATTGTGAGGTTATGCTCAAAAATATCACGTGTCTCGCTTTGGATTCGAAATATGCAGCTGTATACATGTGGGCTGATTAACGCTGCTATTGCATGCTGGCTTACTCAAAGCAATGAAATCAAAACTTTTGGCTTTTTTCACGGATATAACGCGTTGATTTTTTTAATCGCAGGTATTCACTGACATTGACAATTAACATGTAATCGAAAGTTTGATTATATCCGTGTTTTAATATAAAATTCTTTATTTTAAATATAGAACTGTTTTAATCATATTGTATTTTAAAATTGTAAAGCGAAGTTTATTTTAGGTCTTCAAAGTGCTCGCGGCTTGTACGTATCGATGGTAATGAAATATCTGGACAATCTAACGAAAAGTTGAGCAGCTGCCTATTCAATTATAAAAGTGTCAATGTAATTCGTAGTGATTCGTGAAGGATCTGTTAGTCAGAATTAATGTCTTGGCGCATTTGTAGTAAGAACGGCTAGTGTTTCGTTCAGCAGTGATTGTGATTGAATCGTAGAAGTTTATAGAAGTATTTTAAGTCATTAACTTATATTGTGAATATGTTAAAGAAAAAATAAATGTGTTGATAAAGCGCTGAAATTCTGGTGCATTAAATTAGCTAATTTCATTTGGTGGCAATTATTCAAGATTTATCTGAAATCTTACTTTTCTCTGATTGAGACTAAAGCATTTATATTATTGCTGGTGGCTTCTCTGTGCACAGATTTT
>NW_003532942.1:0-1357 GCF_000181795.1 Trichinella spiralis
GCTGACGCGCAAACAAATCATCACTCATCGTGGCGCTTTTCGAGTAAAACGTTTGCAATTGGGCATCAGCGCTGCTCCTGGAATATTTCAAAGGTCATTGATAAAAACTGTCGCTGGCATTGAAGGGAGGTGTAGCTATACTTTGATGACATCCCGCATTGCAGGCGAGTAATGAGCAAGAGCTAGCAGACTGTTTTGAAAACCCGTCTTTCCCCCACTTTGAAAAAGCCCGGACTGCGACTTAAAATCAGATAAAGTGTAAATTCTGTTCTTCCGCGCGTGGAATTTTTAGGCTTTTAAAATTGACGCAACAGGAATCCATCCTGCTAAAGCAAAGGTGCAAGCAATTCAAGACGGTTCCGACTCCAAAAAATAACCAACAACTGCAAGCCTTCTTGGGACTTCTAAACTTTTACCATTCATTCCTCAAGGACAAGGCTACTGTTGCAGAACAGCTACATCGTCTGCTTGACAAAAATGCGAGGTGGATATGGACCAGCAAGCACGAAAAAGCTTTCAGAGATGTCAAAAGATTGTTGTCATCCGATGCGGTTCTAACACATTACGATGGTAAAAAGCCGTTAGTATTAGTATGCGATGCATCGCCACATGGTTCGGCGCCGTTCTTTGCCACAAGTTGTCATCAACGCAAGAAATTCCAATTACGTTTTACTCACGGACATTATCCACGATGGAAAGAAATTACGGACAAATTGATAAAGAAGCATTGGCAGTTATTGCTGGCGTAAAGAAATTCCATGAGTATCTGTATGGTCGACAATTCACTATCATAACAGATCACAAACCACTGTTTGGATTGTTCGTGCCAAAGAAGGAAACACCTCAAATTCTGTCACCAAGAATGTTACGTTGGTCGATTCTTCTGAATGCATACGATTATACCATAAATTACCGACCCGGCAAAGAAATAGCAAATGCAGATGCACTAAGTCGTTTGCCAAAGCAGTCGACAGAAAATAACGACTCACACAACCCAGTTATTCTTTCGTTAGAGACTATAGACAATTCCCCGCTTCACAGCAAGGATATTACACGAATAACTGCAAAGGATCCGATTTCTCACACGAGTTTTAAGCTGGGCATGGAGGAGCTGGCCGAAAATCTGTATCAGATGAACGATTGAAACCTTACGTTGACGCGTCAACATGAACTCTCAATTCACAATGGTTTGTTTGCTATGGGGGCAGAAAGTGATCTCCCCACTCCAAGCACCGTCCCAAAATTTCAAAGATTTGCACATAGGTTCATCTAGGCATCGTACGAATGAAAGCGCTATCCCCGAAGCTACGTTGGTGGGCTCAAATTGGCACAGCGGAAATCAAAACTTGGCAAGTAC
>NW_003532943.1:0-874 GCF_000181795.1 Trichinella spiralis
GCTAAGAATGTTTAATTGAAAATTTCAGCGCATAACTCTTGAGGGTTGCATCATGAACGGCAAATGTTGTATGACTAACAAGTAGTTTTTATGAAAATTTGTATACTTAGTAATTGAGGAACAACAATGCACTGTTGTCTTTAATTTTTTATAATATGGCTGTTTTATATCAATTTTGTTCAACATACTTTTCAGCACACTTGTTTTGCAAATATTTTCAGAATCAAATTACGTTTAGATATAGATGAATGAAATAGCTGCATTCTTTGGTAACTATCCGTTATTGAACATGGTTTTTTTACAAAGATTCGTAATCACGTCGATAAATACGTCATCACAAAGTACTACCACCAGTTCATGCCGCTCGGTTTGGTGACGTATGTACATTTTACTTTTGTATAATATGAAAGTTGTGAAGTGTTAATTTTGTCGTTTTAGTTTTTCAGGTTTTTATAATTGCTTTTTATAATTATTGTTTGGTACTAATGTTTTAAATTTAGGTAAGAATTCATTTTAGTTCTGGTTCAGTTCAGTTCATTCAGAGATTCAGTTAAAGGCAACATAACTAAGTAAACAGCGTAAAGTGTAAATCAGTCTAAAAAGACAAGGAAGCAGACTATGGGTAAGTACGAAGAAAAATAGGTAAGTTGTTTAATAGTTAAGGGTAAGTCAGGTAAGAATACGTGTGAAGGTAAGTATAATTGTGAAGGTATATGTGATGGTGAGTACTGGATAGGTGAAGGTAAGTAGTGTGAAGGTAAGTATAAGTGTGAAGGTGACTACAGGATACGAGAAGGTAAATAGTGTAAAGGTAAGTATACGAGTGAAGGTGAGTACTAAATAGGGAAGGTAAGTAGATAAAGGTAAGTATAAG
>NW_003532944.1:0-1157 GCF_000181795.1 Trichinella spiralis
TTTACAAACACAGGGAGCAGATTGCTATATCACTAGGGAAATCAGTATTAGACCCACCACTAACGTTGAGATCATGCACGCTACTACGAGAGGTTTATCTCAAACCCAACGGCCCTTTCTAGGGTCATAATTTTGGTCTTATGGTGCAGATCTTTTTTTGTCTGAATGAACTGCCGCTTTTGAATCTACCCAATTTTAACATATAATTTAAAATAACGATGAAAAAGTTCCGCTAAATTTTGAGGATGTATCATAGTCACTCTTCTCATTACAGTCATAATTATTGACACTGCCTATATTCACTTTCCTCAAGAAAATCATTCAGGAAGTCTAAGGAACTATCACTACCATATCCTGTGAGTGACATTTTTAAATTTTTGCGACATTTGACATGAAATAGAGGAAACTTTGCATAAAATGGTGTAAATGATACTAAACTTAGATCAAACTTTGCATACTATAATGTAGATGATAGTAAAAGTATGGCACATTTTCCATAAAAAGTTAACAAAAAAACCACTAATAATAACTGTTCACAATCAAGTGGAAAACATGTAGACAAAAAAAAAGATGGTGACTCACCAGTATGAGAGAAAATTAGATAAATGAGAACGATATATGAAAGGCAACGGCTCAACACGTTTCGCAGACATGACCGCGCAAACTGAAAAAATATTCTGTGATCATTTCTAGGAAAATATGAAAAACAACAGCTGTCATCATTTAGAAATTCTGCTAAAGCAGAAAGTTTTCGGGGTTTTCTGGACCCCACACCACCTCTAAAGTTTATAAAAAGTTAAAAAATAAAATATAATAATAGTATAAAAATTAATGAGAGATGTAATATGTTAATTTTAGCACTTTTTTTAAATTCTGATGTACCCGCAGTGATTAAAGATGCTGATTAGTAAATTGTACTTTCGGCAGTTAATTACAGTAAAAAATTTTCCCTTTTTTACTTCCCGATTCCACGTTTTTATACCATTTTTAACTTTAACATTATGATTCATCAACATGTGCTGCACGTCAATCTGCTACGTTTACAAATAAATTCCTATTTCTCATTTTAACGAAATGACACGGTCATGTGAATAATATAAACTGAAAATATTTAAATAAACTATGTACAAGAATCCTTTAATAAATGGCACTATAAA
>NW_003532945.1:0-1061 GCF_000181795.1 Trichinella spiralis
TTTTTCATCTCACGTTATCTCCTCTAGCACTGCATATGATCGCGAAAATATGATCATTGCTAATATCATCGTCGGCAGGCATAAAGCATATATTGATCTTTCATTTCCCGGCCTTGACCCTTCTGCAAAGCAGCTAAAGGCTATTCAATTACAAAGGGAAAATCTACAAGTGATAAATTTTTCAGAAGCTGAAATCAGAAAAATAAGTCGATGCTAACATTGAGCAATCACCACTCCTTGCAACTGCAGTTGTAGAAAATTCCGTTCTATTTTTAGATACGGATGTGTCCTGTTTACATCGGTTCGAATGAAGCAAACAAGCGTTGTTTCCTTCATTTCTGTCCATCAGACTTTACAGTTGACTGAGAACATGTAACGGCGAGGAATTTTTTTTAATCATATTACAAATACTAATGACTAAAAGTGGAAAGTGGAAAAGTAATATATTTAAAAGAAAAACAGCTAAAAACAGTGAAAAAATTAAACTGTCAAATTGGTGACGTCACGGATAAAACACTAAAAGAAATCAAAGATTACGTAATGAATTGTTATGTAATTAAAAATTTGGACCAATGAAATAAAAAAAATTGTAGCTAATCAAAGCCGAACAATTTTAATCAATGAAAAATTTAGGCAATAGAACCAATGTTATTACGCCATAACTATGCAATGAGAAGCGATCCAATGAAAATCGATTTTTTACCAACCAATGGAACATTAGCACTGAAAATTTTACCTAGAAAGACTATCCCAAGCAGAACAACCAACCAACTAATCAGTGTGGTAGGCTATTTTTTAAATTTCATCGACGAGGAAAGAAAAAAAAGTCTCCAACTAATTTATTGTTATTTATTTATTTAGAGATTCGTGTCAATACTGAACGCAACTGTCGTTATCAAACTTTCAATAATTATTATTATCAATTATGCTTGCATTTTTTTTATTTATAAAAAAATAAGAAAATGCAAATATGCAATTGTAAAATACCCCACTGAAGGGTAAATAAGAAAGGATGGAAAAAAATTATGTACATATATATACATGGATATATATAATATATA
>NW_003532946.1:0-922 GCF_000181795.1 Trichinella spiralis
TATCGGAGGAAACATCGTGATCCAGTTAATTAACCTTATTCTATCAAGAAATCAAGAAATTTAATGCAATCAATCACATAATCAAAATATGCATCTCTGACAATGTAGGTAATTTTCTTTAACCCTTTCGGGCCCACCGTATCAATTTTGATACATAATGTTTTATGCCCCATAGCTATTTACTGAAATGTTTTTGTTAGCCATGCTTGTGTTTATGTATTTTTGACATTTGTCTTAACAATATTTTATTGCCATTTTTTTTCTCATCTTAGTAGATTTTTTATAATGCGCCCTACTGTACAGGTAGGTGAGACGAAAAAACATGAATTTGCATTTTGATGTATAAATTGAGAACTGAGCAGAATTTAAGGATAATAATTTTTTTACTAGTAGATGCTGATGTGAAGATGATGTTAAAATTAACTGCAGCCTCTAAAGTTTTTGGGGTGCTGAGTAGAGTTCCTTAGAATACCTGTATCAATTTTGATACACTGGGCTTTAACGGAAACTGCGCATCATGATTACTACCCTCAGCGTACTCAGATTCGCTTGCCCAACCCCGTATTACTTTTCTGAGAAAAATCATTTAGGATGTCTAATGAATTATTGTCAGATGCAATCAATAACATTTCTAAAAGTTTTGCACCATCGCTCATATTTATTACTGAGATCGCGTCCTCACTACACGTCTAGTAGTTGCTGTAATTTGGTAGTTGCTGCCCCATGCACCTGTCAATAATTAAACGTTGAAATCCCAAACATTTTAAAAAATTACAACATGAATATGGGTGGCATAGACCTGAACAACATGCTTGCTGCTCTATACCGCATCGAACACAAAAGTCGAAAATGGACCCGTCGCATTTTCTTTTGGATCATCAGCACTGCCATGACAAATGCATGGCAACTGTATAAGAGGGAC
>NW_003532947.1:0-981 GCF_000181795.1 Trichinella spiralis
TTTCGCTAAATACTATGGCTATCGCGCATCAATTTAAAATCTGGTTACTGAGAACGCTATTGGCTAGTTTCCCCTTTGGTTTCAGTATAAAAATTCTCATTTTAGAAATTTCATTTTCATTTTGACGTTTCAGCAGTGTGGAATAACATGACTCCGAAAGGTGTAAAGAAAGCAGGTCAACTCCAGAAAGTGGCCAAGTCTG
Source organism: Trichinella spiralis (assembly GCF_000181795.1). NCBI lineage: Eukaryota > Metazoa > Nematoda > Enoplea > Trichinellida > Trichinellidae > Trichinella > Trichinella spiralis. The sequence continues at coordinate 203 of NW_003532947.1, forward strand.
GCGATCGCAGACGACGTCGTTTGAGGAAAGAATCGTTCGCTGGTTACATCTACAAGGTCTTGAAGCAAGTTCATGCTGATACTGGCATCAGCAGCAGGGCGATGTCAATCATGAACAGTTTTGTGAATGACATTTTTGATCGCCTTGCCGCTGAGGCGAATCATCTTGCCCAATACAATCAACGCCACACGATCACTTCACGGGAAATTCAAACGGCTGTCCGTTTACTTTTGCCTGGTGAACTTTGCAAACATGCGGTCAGCGAAGGGACCAAAGCTGTTAGCAAGTACAACAGTGGAAGGTAAACTGTGTTGCCAGCATATTTAAGTAAATAATAATAACCCAACGGTCCTTTTCAGGACCACATTTATTTTTATTCAAATCGATGAAATTCAGTAAATAAAAATTATACTTTTGTTAAAATATATTTTTCACGTACATAAAGGTAATTTTTACCAGTTAACCGAATGTTTAAGCATTAATGGGATACTGTAAACTAATAAGATTGTTTATAAAACATTTGAAATTATTGTTAAAAACTGTGTAAGCTGAAAGGGGCAAGGAAAAACCTCCATCGCAAATCGTTTCCCGCCTTTTTCCCCAGCCAATCATTTTTGAAAACTCAGTTGACCACTTACAGTTAAAGGTCAATTGCAGTTATGTATATAAAGGAGTGAACATTTATTTTGCTCTCAGTTGAGAGTTTTCGAGTAAAAATGGCGCGTACTAAGCAAACCGCTCGCAAAAGTACTGGTGGAAAAGCCCCACGTAAGCAATTG
>NW_003532948.1:0-876 GCF_000181795.1 Trichinella spiralis
CCTGACTTGCTTAAAATAAACCCGTATGTCGGAATATCTTTATCCATACATAAACAATAGACTGCTGGCACCCGCTTGCCCGCCAAAAAAGGCATAGATGGTAAACAGTTTTTGATACCATTGTGGTACAACCTTGAATGTACCATCCAATGCCCAAGTTCGCCTGGTTGCCATCAGTCTAATGTTAGAACCCGTAGCCAATTCCAATATATGACTCGATGCACTCTGCCACAGCAAAAAATCTTCACCGGCCATTGTTGCCCTGAATGCGTCAGGGATTTGCTGGTCCCGACGATGTTCATGGAGTTTTAGGTATCGCTTTGACCGGTGGCTGTACATCGTGGACTTCATTTGCTGAAAAAGCGGAAAATGGCTAGATGTAGATGCCACAGCGGACGCGGCGGAAACTTCTTCATCGTAAATGGCGAGGATGGATTTTGTTTCTTCCGCGCTTCGTTTTTTCAAAACCGCCTTTTTTTCATTTTGTATGCTAAATGCTCATCTACTGGGCAGCTTTCGATGTGATCCTTTTGCGTGATCACATATGTCACATCTAGGTTTGTCCATATGACACCCTTGCAGCCTTTTCTGCCCAATACCAAAGTAACCTAACCCTTAATAACGAAGGACACACACTGTACATTTAGCGCATACTTTTGAGCAAACCCAATGTTTTCTCTGTTTATTGGTGTATCTCAATTTGTATATGTCCTTCCTTGAGAAACAAGAGACGTACTTCGGCCACGATTTGTTACAAAACGCAGCTCTGAAATATCAGCCATTGTGAAAATGATGAACAGAACAGAAAATGATTCAAATAACTCTCGAACGCAAAACACAAAACTCAAACGCAGGACCAAACAAAAATGAATTGGA
>NW_003532949.1:0-1232 GCF_000181795.1 Trichinella spiralis
TCATTGTGACAGTTCATCTTTCCGTTCAACTAATCAAGTTAAACATGTAATATATATAATAATAATATCTGCGCATTTTTCGACATCGACATTTTTCACTTTCTGAGAACATTTTTATGTTTTTTTAAATGTTTTGCTTTCTTTTCCTTGTCTGTTTGGTTTATATATTTTTCTGTTTGTCTTGTCAGGAATTTGGCTCAATTAATTAAAAATTATACATCGGTAAAAATCCTTGGACCAAAAAAATTAATGGTGTTAGCAGAAATTTGGAAATTCAGTTTTCCTTATTACAAAAATTTTATTAAAATCAAATTCACAAACCAGTCAAGTTGCAACGGGGAATTTTATTGAAAAATCCGTTTTAATTGCTCGTTTAATTCTTCTTCAATTCAACAGCATTTATTATTTTTGCAAGCACAGTAGAACTTATTTCAATTGATTGAAAGATGTTGTGGTAATTGTTGAATTTTAACAAGTGATGATTTAAAAGAATGATCGAAATAATAAATTGATATTTTTAATTTTTATTTATTATTCTTTGCTTGATAATTTTCGACCAATGTTTCTGTCAAAGAAAGACCACTTGTCAAAATTGCACAATTTGCCAATACTTTTTTTAACCAACTTCGATCGTGAAGGTAAAACTGAATCACATTTTTCCTGCAAGCTGTTTACAATTGTACTAAACTAGCAATGTATGGTAAACATTTTTTTAACTTTAAATATTTGCATAATTTGTGTTGGTCAGATTTCAAAATTTGCAAACACTGCATTTTCTTTTCTATTTGTTCAATAATATTCAGTTGAAATAAACTTCTCAACGAGCATGCTCATATTAGCATTGCAGACAGAAAAGCAATCAAATTGTCAAAAAGAAAGTAATTCTATTAAATCAATAATAGACAAATTTTGCATAAAAGAAATTTCATTCACAATTGAAATATAAAATAGAAATTAATCCAGTAATATCAGCGAATTCAAAGAAGATATTTTACAAGACGAATGATACAATTCAGTGTAGCGACAACGTGCGTTTGGTATTGTGACTAGCGGCCGTGAATTTTTACCGACCCCGCGTCAAAACAAAATAGGTGCTCCCCTCACGAGTATCCGCCTTGGTTGTGTCTCGAACATGACATAAAGCAGACAATTTGAAAGAAACAAGCTTTATTTACCAAAAATAAAAGTTATGGAAAAATGGGAACCTGCAGAAATAAACCCCTCGTGGTGGG
>NW_003532950.1:0-1611 GCF_000181795.1 Trichinella spiralis
TTTCCACCTTCAATCCGTACATATATATACATATGTAGACACTAGAAGTATCAGCGAGAAGTCAAAATGATATATTTTCGAGAACTCATGATAATGTCGCAAATAAATTATCAGTTTCGATACAAGCGAGCAATCCCCGCTATCCAGTGATTTTATCCTGGCAAAAAAAGATCATATCACTCGAAGAACAGCGTCTTCATAGTGATTTTTGATCCTTTGGCTATCTGCTCAAAGCATACATACATATATATATATATAATATATAGTAATCACGCTAATCACAGGCGTAAACACAAGGATGAAGGCATACACAATTTTAGAGCTATTTTTGAATGGTCATTTTTATTTTGATGTGTTTGACCAGTCAAAAGATGTCTCATAAAAATTTTATTTGTAGAAATTAAACAATGAAAATGTCTCATCAGTAAGATAAACACGCACAAGCACAGCTCAATGATGCAGTCAAACATTACCAGATAATTACACGTTTTTGGATAAAGCAAAAATATTATCAGTTGTGAATCAAAAAAATTGCAGATAAATAAAATAGACCGATCGAATTAACTTTGTAACAGTTGTAGAATAAATAGATTATTGGAAAAAGTTCAACAACCCATAAAAAACACTTTGCCACAATTCGACAATCTTTAGCCATACTTCATTGAAAATTGTGTGAATTAATTAAGTCAATTATGAACAATATCGGGCGATTATCGCAAAAGTGAACACACTCGTTTAGCAGAGCAGCAAAACAAACAAACAGCATCATGAAATGACAAGATGACAACGCCAAATTTTGCGATAAACAAACACCACTGAATGAATATTAGCAGCAATAAAGCAATTATTTCTCACCACAGCAGCTAATAAATAATAATATGCACACCTGATTTCCTTCAACAGCTACTATTGCCACTACTACTACTACTACTATGCGTGAATTGCGTGAAAATAAGCCAGAGAACTCGAATTACCGATTTCTTAATTTTTGCAAGAAAAAAACATTCAATTAATCAATCTAACAATAGGAACAGACAATAGCCTAGGACAAATGAGAATTTCTATAACCCTGTTGGCCAAATCAAATCAATTGCCGGTGAAGATTTCAAAATGGAATAAAAACCTCATGTACAAATTTCACAAATACAAATAATTTAAAATTACTTACCTCATAAATGATGCATAATATTGAAGCCGAGCATATCTGTCAGTCCTTTGAAATGTGATGGCAACTTTGTTGTTCGAATGATGAAATCACTATCGTTGTTCAAGAATCAGCGCATGGCAATATAATCCTTTGACAAAAGGGAAAGTCATACAAATTATATTCATAAGTGACAATCCAAGTGTTTGGACAAACACAGTCGGAATATCATTAATCCTGTGTTATGAATAGAAGTACAGTCTCTATGCATCCGAGAAAGAAATTATACAAAAACAAAAATACCTGATTAGAATTGGATAGAGTTTAAACGTCGGCAAAATCTTCATGCCAAGTACAGATGTTACGCGTTTAAGAAATGGTAGATCGTCCAATGCAGGTCTGAAGGGTTGAGAAAGAGGAAGCCGAAGACAAGCATGAGTAAGTAAATATAGAAATTTCTAGATGGA
>NW_003532951.1:0-526 GCF_000181795.1 Trichinella spiralis
TTTTAATGGGGACGTCAGAGATGGAAACAAAACCTGCGCGCTTGATAATACATCCTATAATTGCATTTCATTAGCATTTATACAAATATTTGAACAAATACCCGCGAGCAAAAGTTGCTGATTCCAATAATATTTGTGCCTGAATTTCACTTTTGTAATACAGAAACCCCTTGAAATCTAAATTTTTATTTTCGCAATTTAATTGATTAAATATGATACGGAAATAAGAATAATTCAAAATAAAACGGTTTATTTACAGTTTTCATGGAATCATGCATTATTTCCCTCTCTAAATGACACCTTTGCTAACAAGCAATATTGTCAAATATCTCATTAAATAATCAATTGAGTATTATTCTTAGTTTCTGTAATAAATAATTGTACAATACTGTTCCCATATATGAAGAAAGAATTCAATAATACATTTATGTTCCCTAGAGGGAGGTCTTTGTTCTACTGAGCCTATATGCATATATCTTGAAAGATTAGAATAAATCCCATGCATGGGTGAATTAGTTTGTCATAA
>NW_003532952.1:0-724 GCF_000181795.1 Trichinella spiralis
ATCGCCTTGCACAAACTTTCAGACGGCAGCAAGTCCAGTATCTTTTTCGCACCCTGCGTATCAGTGAGGGAATCGAGCCACTGGTCCAAGCTGAGTTCGGCAGAGTCGTTTTCCCTTTTCGGTCGCCCACGACAGCCCCAGCTCCCGCCGCCGCCGCTACCTTTGCGAGTTCGATTCCGAGCACGTTGCTTCAATTTCTTCATCTGTATCAATTTCGCTTCTTCCAAACTCAAAGGCAACGTCCTCGGATCGCACAGCTCGCAGAGATAATTTTCCGGTATGCGGGACATTTCCAAACCGACGCAGTCGCAGTGCTGCCACACCTCGCACTTGTCGCACTGGACCATGAACTCGTCGTTGTGAGTCATTCCGCAAAAGCAGCGCGTTGTGTAATCTTCGCCTTCCCAGTGGGGGTTCACTTTTTACCGCTTGAAATGGTGTTCCGGCGCAAAGGGCTTCTCGATCGGCTTTTCCCAACGCCCTCGGCTGAAATTCGCCGAAAAAAATTTTCACCCAAATCACCGTCATCAACGTCACCCGTTGTTCGATTCGACCGTTTCCAACTTTTTCCACTTTCCCCCGGTATATTTGACTGCCGCTCCTTCATCCGATGCAGAATCGGCCGGGCGTTTGAAGCTATTTGCATAACTTGTTTGCCCCTTCCCTGGTGGCATTTTCGACCGGTTTCCCCCAAATCCGCCCCAAAGGGAAAAGCGCGGGTTTC
>NW_003532953.1:0-877 GCF_000181795.1 Trichinella spiralis
GGATTCCGAGCATGATGTCGCTTTTGAACCACAATAAACGTAATCAACGGCGGCAGTTTGTTGCAAATGATTTGCAAGCCCTACGAAGAGCAGGCAGTTCTTCTTCCAAAACCTTTTTAAAAAAATAAATTTTTACTTTGCTTCAATTAATGATACAACACAATTTCACCTGCATAAATTGACCTTCGGATACTCCATCTCGATAAACAATAATATTTTTCGGAGCCGTACCATTAACATCAAGATATTCCAGTAAACGTTCTGAAAATTGTTCGATAAATCCAGTGATCAGTTCTTGCTTCGCTGGTTGTAGTTTCACCGAAGCATGAAATTTCGTCACTTTTGTATCCACATTTCCAACAACCTTCAAATCAAAAAACATTCCTTCAATAATTTGGAAGTACAATAACATGAAATAATACCCACCGAAAGCTATTGATGGGTAAAATGCGTTTTCTACAGCTGATGGATGAACCACATCCCACACCAATTACCCAATGCATTTATTTTTTATACAAATAATTTATCCCAAACTAAACAAAAAAACTTCCATTTCAAAAAATTTTTCATACCGCATTTCCTAAATTTCAATATCATACATTTTCATCTTTCCAGTAAATTTTTGTATTGATGCCCCCCAATTTTTCAAATTTATTTTCATCGCAAAATTTTAACATCCGTCCAAATAAACTCCTTCCTTTATTGCTACATCACTTATTGGTTTTTCGGGTAATACCCCACCGGAGTGGACCCATCCCAAAGGTGGAAAATCCCCCACAAGGAATTTTCCCCTTGGAGGCTTTAAAAAAAAGGTAAAAAAATAACACTTTCCGCGCATTTAATTAAAAAATAAAAAATTTTCCTTTCTCTTATTAAA
>NW_003532954.1:0-906 GCF_000181795.1 Trichinella spiralis
ATGCAAGAAAAAGCAATTTAAAAGAATTTTTACTAAAATTACTTTACACATAAAATACAGTATTCACGCATTAAAATAGTTCGCAAGGTTTATAAAATAGAATTACAAGTACAGTAATACCTTATTTCATGTTTTATTAATATGATCGTTTTGCTCTTTTAAATATTACAAAGTTGATGGACGATGCTATTTCAGCTAAAAGTTTTAGTAATTTAATCGAAAATTTACAACATTCTCCGTTCAAAAACCAACAAACTTGAATTGTTTCAGAAACACTAATTTATTACTTGCGTGATGAATATCTTCCCTGTTCAGCTTGTGCGCAATTGCGTCAATTGACCAGTCCCCACATTATATACTCTGGTTTTACCAGGGAGCAGTTTTTCTGTCAGCACTTTTCTTGTTATTACTGAGCGTCCTAATACCGGCTCTCCTTTTAGCTAAATCAGTCGGCAGCTTTTGGCGTTTTTCAGAAGTTGACTTTTGATGATGATTTTGAGCGTCTTTTCTGCGATGCCAAGCAATAATGTTTCGTGTCTTTGAATGGTTTGTTGTCGCCATTGATTTTCAAATGCGCTTCCATCACCCGTCGTAAACTTCTTTTAAATCACAATCTCATGATGAAGCCATGCACCATTTACATGGGTGATTGCCCAATGTTGTAAAGAAACTCTTCTTTGATAATTTTCATTGCTCTTGCTTTTTTAATTATGAAATTTGCAGCAATATGAATTTCATCAGTTACAGTGCCGCTACCATTCTGATAAGGAGTGCTGGTCGTTGTTTATAATTTAGATTCCTTCATATTCATATTTAAATTTTGAAATTAAATTTTTTAATTTAACATTATGAAAAATTTTAAATTATCTTTATTTTCAGGGAGAATTTTAAAGTTATAGTGTGTGA
>NW_003532955.1:0-1131 GCF_000181795.1 Trichinella spiralis
AATTTAATACAGTTTACACAAAAACGTATAATCACAGATGGCTGTTTTAAATAAAGATCCCATGTTGTTATTTATTAATTGAATATAAACATAAGAAAAGACAATGACTAATGTGAACGGGTGATACAGAAACTGGAAAGAAAGCAAAGATAAGATTCTCATGGAAACCAGAAACATTTTCAGAGAACATTACAGGGGAAATCAGAAAATATGTCGATGCTAACATTCAGCAATCACAATCATACTTTCAGCCGAAAACTGCAGCTGTTGGCAATTTATAAATTTTAGAGATTCCCTTTGTGCTAGCATAGCCCTCAGGTATTCAGAAGAACAATATATGTCAAACAAAAAAGAACCTTAGGCATAAATCTGATTTAATTGTTAGCTAAGAAGGTAGTTTATATGACGAGGGAAAGCAACTGTTGGCTGACATTTATTTTGAACAGCATTTTTGCACTCGCATGGATAAATAAAAGTGAAGCACTTCGAAAGCAGAAAGAAAGTGATGAACAGCACAAAGCAGAAAAGCGCTTAAAGCTGCTTCCAATGCACTCTGCAGTGGACATCGCGTTCTTTGATGTCAGCATTTGCGTGTGGTTAATCATGTTCTGTCAACATCAACAAAAGGCGTTGGCACCACATTGTGACAGTTGATCTTCAGTTGCTGATCAAGGGAGAAATGAAAACGAAATGTTGCAAAAAGTATTTAAAATGCAATTCAAAATGAAAAGATCTTCGAGATATAAGCTATCTAACTGAACTCTTGACTGTTCCTAAGCCGCTTGCTCACTATCTTTTTTGCTCCAACTGAATAAAATTGAATTCTACTTCATAAATTGGTTTTGAATTATCTACAAATAACACACAGTGATTTTTTAAATGATGGATGCATATGATGTAATTCAATTCCTGACGATAACAAAGAATCAACAAAAATTGGTGTACAGAGGAAGGTGCTACACGTTGAAGAGGACGAATCGTAATGATAAGTATTGGATGTGTACTGAAGTAAGCAGAATTGTCTCAATATACAACATTATTATTATTCTAATATTACAAGCGAGCCATTTCTGTTCCAATTTAGAGATCGAGAGGCTGCCGTGGCACACTGTCCACAAATTTGGAAGCCAC
>NW_003532956.1:0-677 GCF_000181795.1 Trichinella spiralis
ATTGTTCTTTCGTTGGCGGTTCTTAACAAAGTGCTTTCTTTAACTTTGCCGCTTTCAACACCTCTCCAGGACTCTCGCCTTGATGTATCACAATGTTGAGACAATGTGAATTCTAGAAGAATGGAAGAGTAAATCAGGGGAATGCTTTTGTGTGATTTTGGAAGCAGGCTGAAAAGCTGTACAGTGATTTAATATCCCTCCCTCGGAAATATATCCAGGCAAAATGAACAGATCTATCGACCCAAAAAGAAAACAGAGAATATTACCCACTGAGGGTGTTGAAAACTTTTTTGGAGAAAGTTATTCAGTAGTTCTTCGACAAATTGCTACCACACCGCAATAATGCCATGCCATTAAGTGCCCTTATATGTCCATTTCCATCAGTAAGATTTAAGCCCATTAGAAAATTTGATGATCACCAAGTAAAGATATATCGACGACCAAAGCGAGCTACTCAAGTGTGAAATTACACGCTGAAAAGAAAGTGTGAAAACGTACTTCTTTATCATTATCCAGCTAACGCGCTTGATGCTCTTGCATTGCGCCCAAACGATTATTACCCGATGGTATCCTTACTCCTACAGATTTTTCGTCACTCACCCCATCACCTCAGCCAGCGTCAGAAACAAGCTCTACTGTAGTGAAATATCTAACACGCTATTTCCGTTCTTCCATGA
>NW_003532957.1:0-1566 GCF_000181795.1 Trichinella spiralis
CCTGTGGTGGATTCGTAGGATGTTACTGCGTTGAATGTTTCGAATGCTCCTCACACCATTTGTCACTGGAAGACTGTTTTTTTATTTTTAACGTGACTGAATTTTTGTTCTTTCATATATGGATGAATTTGCTCACGAACTTATTTTTCTTTTGGTTTTGTGCGGTTCTGATGTGATTATATTATTATATTTGTAATGAATTTACTTGTCTTAATTATGAATTTCCAGAAGAAGATGAAACTTAATGGGTTATGTCCAGACTACGTCGACGTGGATTTGGTCTTCGTATTGATATTTTAATATTCTCTTAAAAATCTTCAATAGTTTAACATAGTTACGCTGTTATATTCCTCTTTTTTAAGACGCTTTATTCTTTGTTAAAAAACCATTAAATACTATTTCAATAAATGCATAAAAAGATTATTACAAAATAATAGTTTCGTAAAAAGTTGCATTTTCAATAAATTTCTACTAACAATATCATAAATATACTATGATCATGTATTCCCTAATACAAAAGTTGTGAAATTGTCTTCGTCTGCTGATCGTACTGTGAGCCACTGTCAACAAATACTCGACTATTCAGAAATGATGAAATGATATCAATATTGACACATTTGGCCTGAAATGAAATTACTGAGCGAGTAGAATGTGATGATAATTTAGATTTAATGGATAAACCTTTTTCCAGCAAATCTAGCTGATGACAGTCACTTTGGACATTTTCAGCGCTTCCTCACCCATCTTGGGTAGGCCAATCGCAGCTGTTCATTTTACACCACTGTTTCAGCAGATGCAACAAAAAGTTGCATCTTCGATCAACGGTTAAAACGACCAAATTACGAAAAGAAATTCTTAAACCACCCCAGTAATTTGTTTGGTTTCCTTTTTTCAAAAGTTGGTAAATAAATAAAAATGATGCATACCTCGTCTCATTTGTTCATGACGGAAAATTTTTGAGTTGAATGAATGCCTCGAGCAGAATTTGAATAGCCACTGAAACGTCATCATCGCTGACATAGTTGCGCAATCGTAGCTTGGCGTGCGCTTCGGACAATCGAATGATGGACTCAACGTGACGAACAGTGATCGGTATACTGCCGGTTGCCTGAAAAGCAATTTCATTTTTCAAAAGCATTTTCATTTTCAGCATAAAAATGCAAAAAATCTCATTAACCAATGATTCTCGTCGCAAATCTGAATATATGCGAGCCACTTTGTCTTGATCCATTTTGTTCAACGTTCGGATGCACCATCTCACGAGCGTACATGATATACTTGCGTAGAATTTCTTGTGGAATCAACTCCAAACCGCTGCTTTCGTCAAACTGTGTCTATTTCCCAGAAATAAATACGAAAAATACCTTTGGGTATATTTTATATATTCTTCAACCATTTTTTCAAATTACCCACGTTCTCATCAGCGGAGGGACATCTGCGTTGGCGGGATCTTGGGAAGTATTTTTGTTGACGTCGTTGTCCGGATGATGTCGCATGTGACTACCGACGACAAACTTCGCCAAACGCTCGTCCTGTTTGCAAGAAGCAAAAATTACTACACAGAAA
>NW_003532958.1:0-866 GCF_000181795.1 Trichinella spiralis
TGTGGTGGATTCTTTTGTCTTTCTTGCACCAGGTTGAACTCTTGAAATTTAATTAATTCCGTTTCAGTCTACCTGTACATGATGTTAAAATTATAATTTTTTCAATAACTGATGGTTTGACGATATTTTTTTGTCATTTTATGGCTATTCCGTATATTTTTTCTCAACAAATTTCGCGTTCTTCACCACTTCTGCCAACATATAACAAACTTTTCAGAATTTTATCATTCTCTCTGCGTCCCATATCGAGTTGATCACATTTTCACCACAACCGATTGTTTTTTGCTATTTGGAAAATTTTTGATCATCAATTTTTTGAACCTTTTTTTATAAACAACTGACTTCAATTCAAATGGCACTTCATCCAAAATGGCCCGTATTCAACCTTTTAACAATTATTCTTTAACAAACATCAAGTAGTGCTGAGAGCACGGACAGACGACAATCATGAAGCGTACCGCATTTTTCTTTGGTTTTGTCACTATTTTTCAGTAAGCTACTATACAAAATTCACTGAAACTTTATCCTATCGTCATAAGTAACACAAATGTGGTAGTTGTTGCCTTCAGCCGAAGTGCATTTCAAATAATAAGACTTTATGTACATTATCACTGAAGCACGAGGGAATATTATGCAAATGAATTATATATTATCATCATCAGCACAACGTTCGAAACAGCAAAGCAAATTGCCAATGTCTACTTTTTTTCAATCACTATTAGTCCAGTCCCCGTAGATTGTTGGACTTGAAGAAAGTTTACAATTTTCTCTCTTCATGTCATCAAAATCAACTGAACATCATCATCTGGTGCTTCAGCTTTATTTATGTCATTGTCGTCTGATGATTCACTTTTCAATACTTTTTT
>NW_003532959.1:0-978 GCF_000181795.1 Trichinella spiralis
TCAGTTCAAGTAAAATGGAAGGATAAACTTTACATCGTAAATAAAGATCTGTTAGGTTGGTGTTATATACGTTCAGGCGTCAAATCCATGGTAAAAATGTTGCAAGTGACAGACAAGTGTGAGAACGTTCAAGATTTGCATGATGGAAACTGCAGTGATTGTTTGTTCTTTTAAGCTGCGGAGGTGAATAAATCAGATTTATTTTGAAAATCTCTACAGACGAGCCTTTTTTAGCTTCGGAAAAGGAAAATCAAAGGCAGAATACGCTATCATCGCTGATCGACTTGGAATGGCACGCACGAAACGGTGTGCATCAGGGTAAGTTCTATTCAGATAGCATTTATAAAATCTTTTACAAGAGTGCATGTATATGGCAATGAGGGAGAAGCCGGGGTGGATGTTTCAAAGGCTGAAATCTTACGGTAAAGATGCATCATAAATCAATGCTTCAATAATATCGATCATCCCACCGCATGAGATGGCCTTCCCGTACATTCGGATTAGGGTGAGTAAATTTCACGGATTATGCGAAAAACAATACGCTTATTCCACCAGAGCGCGTTCACACGCTCATATGCTCACCGCTATGGTTCCGTGGTCTTTCCCATACGGTCTCGTCTCGTGATACTTCCCGGGGGTTCGCCGTGATCCAGGTGCATCCGATGCCGGGCCGCGTTGCGTGGGATGGTTCGTGGACGATCCGGACACTCGAGCCGTCTGTCATGGTCATCTCCCCGGCTTGCCAGTCAATTAGCTTGACGTACCGGTCGAGAAAGTTGGTACCCAGGATCCCTGGTCCGACCCAGCTTTCCACAACGGCGACGTGGGAGGCGTCCTTTTCCAGCTTCCCAACTGCAGCGGCAACGTCCCCTGGGCCGCAAAGGCGCACTCGTTCGCCCGCCGCCCATCATGATGCAGCCCCCCGGCGGCTTCCAAAGGGTCTCCCCCCGGGTGGAACTTTGTGCCCAGTCGAGAGTG
>NW_003532960.1:0-987 GCF_000181795.1 Trichinella spiralis
CCATCTGGCGACCCTTCGAATACGCCTTCGGTCACCTTATCCGCTTTGATGTTTCTAACTGATTCTCCAGCTTTTTTCTCTTCATCAAGCATGGAACGTTGTCGACTTTCACTAACCATCGGTTCGCTTTTATTTTCAATCACGCTGTTAAAATTGTTCTCAGCATCCGTTTCCATGGCTTGTTCATCCTGGCCAGTCTCTTCAATATCCTCATCATTCGGCTTAACCTGTTTCTCATAATCTTTCAGTTGGTCATCATCCAACTTCAGCATTTCCAAACCAACCTCGCGAAACTGAATTAAAAACAAACAAATTATTAAAATTATTTTCAAATTACATGTCAATATTTGAAAATTTTACCGTTTCTTGGTGGTTTTCAGTCCTTTCCATTTTCTCGTCGTTGGCTACAGATTACGGAGATTGAGTGCTTTACTATGCGCTCAGAGTGACGACACGCCTTAAACTGAAGTTCGAATTTTCAACGTTGCCTTTATGGTCTGGGGGATTTTAAAGGGAACATTATTAGGGGAGAACTTTTAATCTTGCAATTGATATGCGGGGGAAGCACCATTCCTGATTATCAATAAATGAAAACTAATTGGATATTATTTTTTATTGGAGGGTCCAAAATTTTGGTTAAATTTTTCAATTATTAATGTAGTAATATTTTACAAAAATACTCTTAACAATGGTATATTCCATTTTGCTTTGGCAAGCTATCAGCTTAAGCTTTGGCTGGCCAGGGTCAGGGCAAAGCTGAAATAACACGTAATAAATAATGGGAAGGGGTAACTAAATGGGGAAAAAAAGCAATAAGCACTAACAGAATTTGCATTTGGTTGTTTATTCTTAACGTATAAAAAAAGGCCAACCTAGTGGTAATTCTCCTTTGGCCAGCAGGTCACACATTTTTTTGGGATCGAACGGGAGCTACGAACTGAACGGGAAGCGGAATCACGCAGGCGGGGGGGTTCAACTTCCCTTGGG
>NW_003532961.1:0-1318 GCF_000181795.1 Trichinella spiralis
AAATGATCGTGTGTATAGATAGCAGATAATAGACGAGCAGAGAGACGCTTAGTTAGTCAGTTACGCGTCTCTCACTATTTCGTAATGAAATATATATCTGAGAATAGATATGAGTGCAGTATTAAGCAAGTTATCTCTTGTGTCTAGAAGAACACGTGTAAGTAGGCAGTCCCCTGTTGGAGCAATGCTGAGATGACATATATCTGATATTGTTAGTCTGTTATAAGTGAGACAGAGCAGGGCGATTTTGAACAGTGAGCTAATCGATCTCTATAATCAGATTCATTAATTAGCATAGATAATCCATGCATAAAATAATTTTCAAGGAACGCTTTATTTAACAAAAAACTACAGTAATTATGTAGAGAGCACAAATACAGTTAAATGGAATCACACTTATGGTAGTTTTGAATAGTCGAGCAAGTACTGCTAAAATAAAATAAAGTATGATAAATAACGAATCTCGAGGGGGTTTCATATACGGAATAATCAGAGCAGTTAAAAATTACATATATGAAAATGAAAAGGGTATAATCGGTAAAAGCAAAGAAGTATAAATTGCTTTGCAGTGAAATAATGTTTGTATATAGAATAAATATTATGGTTGCATGCTGAAGAAATAAATGTGACCCAATTGCTTTCTGATAGAGGGTAACTAATTGCGCTTCAATGCAATGCGTCGTCACTGAATGCAGAATTTTTTCGCTTTCAACAATAAAGTTACTGCATGAAGTGGTTATGAATTTCAACGATCAGCAGTGTAATGAATCAGTGTAAGTGACGAAAATGATAAAAAATGCACATTCACCAAAAGCCTATTTGTTTCACGCTGATAGCTGATGTATAGACGATTTTTTTTTCATCAACACAACTGTTATTAAAATTTTATTAAAATATGCATCTGTTGCAGTTCACCATCCAGTTGCACATTAACTTCTGTCAAATGTGAAAATCACTTTTATAAAGTGATACGACAAGTGAAGAAATAAAAAACAGACAAATCGACTAAACAACAATTAAACATTAGAAACGTCTAGCCATAATTGTAGGACTTCGCAAACTGGACGAAATTAAACTTTTTTGCAGCTTTTCTCATACGTTCTTTATATTTTTCAGGTCTTTCACAAAATTCGAAAAAAGCGACCGCATTCGCTGGATTTTCACGGTCTGGGTGGGCCATGATCTCGTCCAAAGCTTTGAATAGCTGCGAAACAGTCGTCCTTTGCTTCCAGTTCGTTGGGTAGAGTATCGACAAGCTGACGTAACCGTTTGGATAGACGTTCGGATGTGGAATCGGAGGGTCGAAGATAAAAGCCGG
>NW_003532962.1:0-851 GCF_000181795.1 Trichinella spiralis
AATTGATTTGGTTGGCACATTGGATACGTGAAAAAGGTTTTCGTGTTGGTCAATGATGCCATGACTCGGGGGGGTAGAAAAAAAATAATTCAAATAAAAGCAATTGCCGATGATTTAATAAGTTACTGCGAAAGTGGCAATGGAACAGTTTATGGTCATTTGAGTCGAAACGACAATTCGAATGATTATTGGATTTCTGTATTTGGTATCTTGCTCAGTGTTGTGTCATTGTTGATTTTAGCTTCCATTGCTCTACTGTACGTTCAAGATGGTCGTCTATTAGCTAAATACAATGATCTTAAGCGAATACCATCCGATATGGTGACGCTCATACCGCAGAGAAATGAACGAATATTATATCCCATTTATGAGAAAAACTAACCACTACCATCATCACTCTTACACTTTTTTTCAAAAACTTTGATCTTTTTAAGAATGTGTTTATTATTTTTTTTTGCTTTTCTCTTCCATTATTAGTGTGCCAATTCGAATTATGGAAGGAAATTGACTTGTAGTTGCAGTTTCTAGAGTTATCGTTTCAAACGTAAAGCTGCTGTATGATATGACTCATCTGTTACAAGATACGGGAATGTTCTAAGTCGACTCATTGCAACCGTTCTGTTGTCAGTTAAACAACGTAAGAAGCGGTATTCATTATTATTATTATTATTATTATTATTATTATTATTATTATTATTATTATTATGCTGTTATTTTGTTGTTAAATAGAAATGAAAAGAAAAAAAAACGTTTACAACTGTACAAACTCCCCTACGTCTAAGCAAGACAAACGTGGAGTTTAAGCTTTTTCCATTGTTACGGGTGAATTTGTACCTTTTGTAAAATAAAAA
>NW_003532963.1:0-809 GCF_000181795.1 Trichinella spiralis
CGAAGAGTGGACCCGCATACATTATACCAGCAGCTGAATGAATTGAAACGGCTGGCTGCAGGGGATCAGAATCCAGTAACAGAGATATATGATGATCTGGCAAATAATGCCTCCACTAGCGCAGATACTGCCCCATATTTTCCATCGTGGGACCAGGCCCAAAACACAATGTACTACGGCCGTTCAGTACAGAGATACCCACAACTTCTGGCCAGGCGACAGGATCTGTGGATCACTGCTGAGCAAACATCAACAAAATCCGGTGTGCAATTTTTAATGTATCATTCGCCGACCAATGATATATTAATTTTTATCAAAAAGGCTGTTGTGCGGCTGCTGGCTCAGAGTAACTGCTAGTGCAGGGATAGGACTTTTAAGATTGCCCCATCCTGGTACCAAGAGTTGTTTAACCTTAAGATAATATGGATAATCGGGAAATAAGAAAAAAGTAAAAACTGTGAATGACATTTGGTTCCACATAGGCATTGGCTAATCATATGGAAGACTATCACAGCCGCATGAACAAAAGAGCACAAAAGCACCACTTGTAATTCTGTTAGTTTCTACGACTGATCATTGATGTACAGGGTAAAACTGAGTCGGTAGTGCAGCAAATGGACGATGACTATACGCGTGAAACGGGCTTCGTGAGAAGTAGCGCAGCCTACGGTTTCCCAGGAGTGACGTGTAGCTAGGCTTACGAGTAGAAATACCAACGTAATAAAATTAATATTAAAACATTTTTTTATGAAGCCTACCAGCCTTTATCCGTTCCTCCCTATACCCTGAAACGATTAATAGATTCCCTT
>NW_003532964.1:0-965 GCF_000181795.1 Trichinella spiralis
TCAAATTCCTGTAGGCTGCTGCTATAATACTGGAAAACTTAGGCAAAGAAAGCCAGCTAAAAGGCAAACATTAAAATAATTCTGAAATTTGAGTCTAATGTATTTCAAAATCTGACTTGTTTTCAACAAAATTTCCCCGTTGAAAATGCTCCATGTGACGTGAAGTCATAGCAACAACATAACATATTTCAAGATTGGACAGCTGAAATAATAATTTCAAACAAAATCGTAGATATAATCTTCACTAACTTCATTTAAAAGAACTATGTATATTGAACTCAATGCGACATCGGGGAGTTGACCATCTTTCATCCGTTTTACTAACCATAAAATTAATGCCCTAAACTTTTCAGAATCACCCAAACAATTCAATTCTGAAACATAAGAAACGACTGTATTTCTTAAATAATATTATAATAAACAAAAAACAACCTTTTAACAACAAAGAGCATAACCGACTTAAACATTCAGGCCTTTCAACCATTGTTAATTCAACAGCTTTAGCAATCTAAAATAAAACTTATCAATAAATCTCGGTAATTAAATGTACATGATAAAACAAAATATTTATCACCATAAAATGTGTATTAAATTTGATAAAAGTAAAAAAAATTAATAATTCAAAATTTCAGACACACATTTTATGTTATCATAAATAATTCAAAACAATACTGCTATGAAATAAACATGCATACTTCTTCCTCTAACATGACAGGCATCAGGTGAGAAATGTTGACAGAGTTAAGTAACCATGGTTGTTTCAGCAATTGAAACTTTTCTTCAGACATTATTTCATAAATCAGTTTATTCACCAAAGAAATGCAATATAAATGTAAAATTTTTTCCAGAAATATAACGCAAGTTGCTTTCTAATTTAAACGGGCGTCATATGGTACTTTAAAGACAATCAAGTACTGTCATATTTTCACGATTGGTCATTTACTAAGAACCAAGAAAAACTTTGA
>NW_003532965.1:0-1529 GCF_000181795.1 Trichinella spiralis
TTCGATTTTGAAAAAATATCCCCCGGTTTATAATTTATGAGATCGGCAAAATAGCATTGCTTAAATACGATCAATAAGTCATAGACAGAAAGTGCATTTAGTATGCAAATTAGGTAACTCAGCAATTAGGTAGAAAGGAAATTTTGCTCTGGATTCTGTCATCGGTATGCACAAAATGTATTGATTATTTATTTAAGCTGGATGAGATGGTGTGATAATGTCATGCTTATATTCTACTCTGATATCACAGTTGACCAGGCATCGATTGTTCTTTTTGCAAGTTGGGATAAGAGTGAACGCTGTTCAATGTATAGTGCGCATGTAATGTTTAAATAGAATCAATATGTGCTATGCTACTGACGAATACGCTGTCAATATAGTCAATATAAAATCAGGTTAACTCAAATGTTCAACAAAATAATAAATTCTCCATCATAAATCAAATTGGTGTCATTAGTTAGAAAAGTAAAGATTAAAAAATAAATATTCGTCAATCAATGCGTCATACTAGGAAAAAACTCTTCCACGAGATCATCAATTGTTGTAAATTTTCACTTAGGGCAGGTTTACAGCGTTTGTAAACTTGGTTGTCACAAGACAAGAGAAAAAAGTTTAAAGTGAATGTTCACTTTAAAATTTATACTTGTAAATCAATTTAAACTTGACCCCCTAATATGTGAATTGAATTTTCCAACCGGGTCATTCGAATTGGGAAATGTTGACACGATAGTGGTTTGAAAATGGATCTGATCATGGGAGGTGTAAATTTCAGCGACCCCAGCAGCGGGGGCGACGAATGCTTTCACTATTTAACCGTCTACCAGCGTTTGGTGGAAACCGCCCTTGTGCTCCCGGTTGCTATTTTACAGTTGTGCTACATTTGGCCGAAAGCAAGGAGCATGGAAGTTCCTCATGCGCCGAATTTTCGCGCTTACAACAATTGCAAAAAATTAGGCTCATTTTTACTTTTCATCTTGATACTAGTGTTCGCGGTGGAGGTGTCTTACAAGGTGCGAACTGGCTCTTTGATTTTCCTGCTCAACCCGTGCCATGTGGCGACCATGTTGGAAATTTTGTTATTTTGTGAGAATCTACTGCCACCAAGTGTTGCACGTCTAGTGTTCGCCTTAGCGATGTATTTTCTACCTGGTGCTACATTAGCATTGTTATTTCCGGTAGTGACGTCGCGTAAAGTGAGCAATTAATTATTCATTGAACTTACATTATTCTGTTTGTGCATTCTTCTCAAAGAAAAATGTTTTCAGTTACCAGGTGAAGTATGCATCTATTGGATTCAACATTTGATCATTGTGCTCTGCCCTGTTTATTTGTTATCCTTTACAGAGATGTCGCGGAGGTCACGGGGGGGGTAAGAGGGCGTTATACATCGCAGACAGGCAGCGCACCAGGTCGTGTATAACTTTTAACATTTAATGTATTTGTGGTCACCGCCCTCATGACACTGTACTCGTTTGGACCGTTGCAGCTCATCCTCGATGGGTAAGCCAAAGAATAATCATCCAGTAGAA
>NW_003532966.1:0-1190 GCF_000181795.1 Trichinella spiralis
TAGTGAAAAGGCAGTTTTTGCTTTTTCGTTTTATATAATTTTTGCCGTGATTGACCAAAAGTGAAAAATCGTCAAGATACGCTTATTATTATTGCTTAAATTGAGGAAGTTTTAGTTTTTTACCCTTCAGATGTGCACTCTTGTAATGTGAACAGAAAAAAATGTACAGTTTGTAGTATACAGTCATTATTATTAAAAGTTGATGAAATTGTAAGTCATATGAAATGTGATTTGACGTTTGATCATTGAACGCACACATTCGATGAGTTGCATCGTTCAGCTCTTCTGTTCATGGGAGGGAGAAATAAAAAATCTTTGGCCTATGACCCAACAATTTTCGACTGATGAATAAAAAAGTAACACTTCCCTAACATTTATACCAACCCAATATCAAAAGAAAAAAAACTCTACATATATATATATATAGTAAAATTATTATTACCATTGCTGCTTTTGAGGTCGCGATGAACAAGCGAGACGGGAGCTTCTGCGTGCAAGTAGTGCATGCCTCGGGCAACTTGGATTGCCCAGTCGATCAGCACTTCGGGAGAGACTTTCCAACTGCTGAGGGCGCGGTTCAACGGTCCACCGGCACAATATTCGAGCACCAAGCACAAATTTGGCAGGGATAAGCAGACGCCGCGCAGCGCGGCCACGTTCGGATGCTTCAAACAAGTGGAACAGCTGCGCCTCTTGGCGGACCGTCTCCAGGATTTGGTCGATGTCGTCTTCGGCATCAATGCGGGCCGCTTCACGGGACCACTTGTCCGGTTTATAACCCTTTAAAAACTTTCCCAAAACCGCCGGCGCCGATCACCTCCTCCTTATTTTTCATTTTTAATTGGATCTCGGGTGGGTGAAAACTTCAGCCAAGACATTTGATGAATTTTTGTTTTCCTATGAAAAATTGTTGACAATTCCAAACATAATTTCGCCAATGGAAATTTACCCTTACATTGAATCTCTTAGTATGACCGATAATAAGACTTCATCACTGTAGTACTCTGCAACACTCCGTAAAATGTGAGAGGAGAAAAGCTTTTCTATTTTTTTCCAAAACTATGTTTGTCAAATTTCATGACGCTGATGTTGCTTTGAAAATAAGAGTTGACAAAGACTATGACGGCTGCTGCCGTTGTACATTGGACCTAATATGGCAGCGGTGACTTTTAGCATTACACTCACATATC
>NW_003532967.1:0-11078 GCF_000181795.1 Trichinella spiralis
GCAGTCGAACGTTCAGTTTATTTGGTATGTTTGCTTGTCAGGGAATTTAAATCTTTCACATTCTATGTAAATTAGTGGACCAATAGAAAAGCATAATTTGTTGATCCAGCCAGATCAACCTACTATACCCCTTCGTCGAGAGAGAGAGAGCGGGGAGGGGGGGAAGGAAGAAAGGAAAGATGTTCACCAATGGTAGATGAATACGTTGGTCTTGTCACACACTGTTCAGTCGACCAGGTCAGCAACACCAACATGATCAACATAGCCTCAGGTCAGCAAATAATAATCATAACTTTTTGTTTCAATTATCATCGAACAATAGGAGAAAAGCAATTGGAACTTTTCACCCCTATTTCACAAAAGTAATGGTTCAAAATAATAAAAATAAAAAACAAATAATACATCCTGTGCGGTTATTATTTGGCAATAGGAACAGAAAACTAAATTCACAGCGGAAATGCATCTGTAATACACGGTTGATTAAATCTGGTACAAATTACTGATGCATCAACTACATTCTACTCAGTAAATCCTAATCCCCTCCCCCAACAAAATATCTTTCATAGTAAAACAATTGACATGGCTTATTATTATAATTGTCATTATTTTGTATTTCTTTTCATTCAAAATTATGCTTATCACTTTTGTATTACTGTTTACAGTGTATTAGTGATAAAAATTAATAAAATAATCAACAATTGTTGCCGCAAACTTGATTCTTATCTGGAGAATATGGAGAAAAACAACAGTGAGAAATAATTCTCCAATGTTTATCAGTAGTTTATTGTGCCGTTTCACAGTGTTTTACACAGTGTGCTTTTTATTGTCATTCAAGCAATACACTGAGGAGTGAGTGTACACAGAGAACGAAAATTCCGTTTTGCTCGTCAAATTGCACGCAACATATTTTAAACAACGCACTTCACGTTCACGTTATAAAGCTCTCCAAATTTCTATTATACGATCAGCTTTCTATTTTTACATCGTTCCATTTTCCAAACTGTCACATAACAATGCACCATATGTAGTGCAGTAATAAATTCATCGCATTTATAGCATAGCTAGTTACTGTAAATACTTTCGATAATGGTCGATGAATATTTGAAATTCTTCAAAAATGATCTTACTTTCAGATTATGTGCATTTGAAAATAAAAGAAGAAGAAAGATAGAAAGAAAAAACAGTCCATAGTGAACATGCAAAATTGAAACACTAGCCTTTGAGAAGAAAAAGAAATTTGCCCATTCACCTCATTTAGGGTAAGTATTTGAAAAAAAATTCTACCAATGCATGTATATTGTTTAAAATTCATAAAAAGTTCCAAAAAAATACTTCACTTTAGATTTGATATTAGAATCTTGAAAAGATTATTTCATTTTATGTTCTGATAAAAGTTAAAGATAGAAATTTAAAAATTAATAAATCAACCAAAGTAATCTGATAATTTGTAAATATATAACATTGAAAAAAGAAAAGAAAGTTGCAGCCTAACAATCGTGTATTTGACTAAGAAGCATGTGACGAAAACGAGCCAACAGCGCCTCTCTGTTAAACGGCTGCCGACAACAGCTGTAACGCTTTTTTAAAAAATAGACAAGACAGCAAGCAAAACTGAGGTCGATTTTTCCCTTCCGTCCGTCCACTAGCAACAAATGTTTCCACAATTTTCCCTCATCTCTGCCCACTAAAATTCACTCACTCACTCATTCTCTCTCTCTCATCCCTTCAGTGTTATTAATATCCTTTTAGCTCTCTATATCCACTTTATCGTCGGTATGGTAAGCATCGATTTCTTTCTTATTTTAAAATTAAACTTGATAAAACTTTTTAAATTTTAACATTTACTGATCAACTGTTAAATTGCTTAAAAAACTATATATATTTATATAAATGGCATTTTTTTGTTTATAGCTTGTTTCCAAAAGCAGAAAGATGCAACCTATCATTTTGCAGCATTCAACAACATGATAATTTTTGATACATGATCGAATGTTGCAAACAAGCTGGCTATTGATAATAAACGACTACCATTTGCAAGCTGTGCACCCATGCATGTATGGCTAGGTTGAATTGGAGTGAAATGAGCAACAAACAGTTTGTCTCTTATTCTATTTCATCCGACAGATATCCGACGACGATGGACAACAACGACGCTTTAGAAAAGAGCCATCTATCTATCTATCTATCTATCTGTATAGCTAGGCTGACCGGTTGTAAGCGCGTGTCCTAAAACTAGAGCTAGCTGACCTTCTACGACCACAATTGTAGATTCCATCGACCATAGTGTCGCAATAGTGTAAACAAGGGCGACGGCAATGACGACGGACAAATTTGTGGACATTGGCGATTTCGCGTCGCTCTAGCAAACGCGTGTCTGCTTTTCTCGCTTCTTTGCGATCAAGCATTCAAAGATGAGCTCGACATTCCCATACAATAACTTATCCATCTGCATGTAGAAACAGATTTGCTTTTTTTTGTCTCCTTGATCGAGCGCGAAATAAATTCCATTTTCAATATTCAATAATAATATATAATTGTTGTTCATTTCAGATGCTAATTAAAAGAGTGGACAAATTTTTTTAAACCAAAAAAAATCAATAATAATTGTTCCACAAAAAAGAGATAAAGTGAAATCGACAGAAAGCATCATGCCAGCGACTAAATCTTGCAAAAAAGATGCTTTCTTTTCACATGCGCTTTATGCTTGGCTTCAGACATGTCCAAAAAGTTTCAACGAAGCCGGTCGACCAATGTTGGTCAACAACAGCACCGCCGCAGTGCCTCAGATCAGCTTTCTGGAACTATGCAACGGAGTAACGCTAAACGGCTTAATGCATTATATGTAAGTTAATCATGGATTAAGTTTTATTCATATTCTCTCGTTGGTAATTTCATTTTTCTTAACAACATTTGTTTCTTCAGTCAGTCTTTTTCTCTTCTTCTTCTTATTGTTTGTTTAATTTTTGTAAGCAGACAGACAGATCACCAGATGACTCATCATTCATTTGCAAACAGCAAATTGATTGCGCGTGAGTCACATAAAAATTAGCCAATTGGATGCTTTTTCCTTTCACGTTCGACTTGCATTTGATGCAATTTTTCATTTCAGCTATCCAGATTGCAAAAAAGAGCCGTTGGATTTGAACGTGTCCGGCGTCGGCGCTCGTCTACGCAATCTGCGCCTTCTAATTCGAAGCATTCAGTCATTTTATAAAGTAAGTTAGTGTCTCTTTCTTCTTCTTTTTTATTTAAATTCTTTTTCTAACATGCTAATTTGCATTTTTTCATTCTTTTTTTTCAAATTTCACTTATATTAATTACTACATGAAATACACAGCAAGCTTGTACAGGTCATCTGTCGACGGACATTGTTGCCTTGTCCCTCTATTTCTAAATATGTACAACAACGCGCGGGTCTGGTCGGTCAAGTGGATCGTAGTTAGCATTTCGTCAAGAGTGCTTTCTGACTTCCTGATGGCTAAGCACACCGCTAGAATCTCGAACCTTTTCTCAATTTCTCTCTCCCTCCCTCCTCCACCTCTCTTTCTCATTTTGTTTCTTTCAATAGTGGATGTTTTTTTTCTTAATTGAAATCATTTTCAATATTTTTCTAAAATTTGCCTCAACAGTAGTGGATGTTCGTAAAAAGTTCCAACATTCTCAGGCAATAAGTGAACAATAAGAAAAGGACAGTAAAAGTCAAAAAGTGATTTGGGTGTGTCTCAGTTGGAAATTGTCTTCCTGTGCTTGGTGCGAAGAAAGCACCAGCAGCTTAAGTAACAATAAGACCAACTACTTACTGCACTTGTATTATGCACGCTTTCGACCAAGTAAACTACATCTATTCATTGTTCACACAAATAACCAGTCTGAAGCATTTCGATTTTGATTTACACAAGTGGGATATGATTGTCAGGAAAAAAATTCTCCCCTATCTGCCAAAATTATTCTTCTTGTAAATTTCAAACAAAAAATTGTGTTTCAATCATATCATGTACAAAATGATTCACACTTTAGATTCACATGCAAAAATAATAGAATTATGCACAAAACGATAGGTGGAATTTTGTTTGCATTCATTCACATGTAACATTTGATGCATTAGTATATGGCAAATACACGAATGAGTCATCAGTGCTGATCGATTGATGAAGTTTGTTCTAAGCGAACTGCAAGATTCTCTAATTTTAGTGGACAAATTCCTGTCACGCGTGCTTTATTTATTTACTGGTCGATGCTTGTAAAGAAAATGATAAGACATTTGTTTATGGTAGTCAAGATTTGATCTGCCCCCGGATTCGACACTCTAACGCTATACAAAGAAAGCTTCTTTTCCGCATCTAATAATTATTTGCTTTTTTTGTTTTTCAATTTCCTTTTCTTCAGCATTTTCCCCCTTTAAATTGAAAATTATTCAATACGTACAACAGGTGAAATTTATATTATAAAAGTATCACTTCACTTGTGATATTGTCATTTTTCAAAGAACATATAGAAAACAATGAAAGAGAAAAGAATCAGATGTCGTCACTTTGTGCTTTTGATGAGAGAGTAGAAAAAAACCAGAAGCAAATTGTGAATGGAGACAGACAACTTCCTTGAGCCAACTAAGATACTTTTTCCAATGATAAAGTGGAAAAGAAATTATTACTGCTCTGTATGAGGGAAATCTAATTAAAGCGATATTAATTTTCCGTTTGCAGTAGTTGTTGCACGGTTTTGTTTTTCCTGTTCATATTCAGAACTGCCAGCATTGGCAGATGGTGTGATTAGAGAGAAACGTAGCGGCGGGAAGGTCAACAGTGATAAACATCTGTGTGAGTGTTGTAGAAGTCATCTGTTTCAAATAAGAAGATGAGCTTTGCATAATTAAAAATGTTGCTGTCTTTTTTAGACGATTCAAAATATTCCATTGAGTTGTTGAATTTTTCATCCAAATCCAAAAAAGTTCTTCCATAAATATTCAGTTTATATAGAAGATTCAATTTTCAACAATATGATTGAAATGATTCATCCATACACACATACATATTCCTATTAACTACTGATTATTGATGCATAATCTTATTATTGATTATTCTTATAAAGTAGAGGGTAAAAATTTTCATCTTATCGCAATTTCGATAACTTTTTGTATTTAAACAGAAAGAAAAAACAAGCATTTCAAGAAGCCACACAATAATTGGTTTTCGTGAAATAACTGATCATTGAAAAAACAAGCAGCTCTTTTGAAACCATTTTGAGAGTTATTTCACTATTTACAATAGCAGCAACAAAGTTGAAATAGTAAAACGGCGTGATTGTTTCAAACAGAATTTAAAAAAAATCAGGTTACTACTAATACCGTATGCCATTTGAAAGCCAGTTAATGAGCAGTTGCTGTTACTGCTGTTAATTGGCGTGACCTTGGCCAAAATTTTCCATTTGATATCAGTTGAAAAATTTTCCTTCTCCTTGCTCTTCTTATTAATATTGTTATCCTGTTATCCTTTTATTTCAGGATGTACTAAATCAACACATTATCATGCCGTTGCCAGATATGCTTGCCATCGCAAAAAGTCCTTTTCCAGGTATAGTTTGCAGTTTGCTTATAATGAATGACAAACTTATCAGAAAAATACTGTTCCATTTTATCTTTTAACGAAACAATTCTCATTATTTTTTGTGCTTCTGGTAGATATAACGGGCGATGAGATGAAAAAAGTGTTGCTGCTATTGCTTGGCTGTGCCGTGCAGTCGGATCGACGCGAAGAGTTCATCAATCAAATCAAGAGCTTGGACAACTGTACACAGCAGGCAATTGTCGATGAAATACGCAAAGTTTGTCATTTGTCAACTGGATGGATTCTGATTTCGTTATTACTATTAGCAATAGTTTTCCTCTTTTCAGGTTACCAGTGAAGCTAGTTGCGTTTTAAATGCGCACATGTTGGACGAGTTTGTCAACGATGAACGGCTTGCCGTCTTGGTCAAGCAACTGCTCATTGTCGTTCACGAACGGGATCAATACGCTCAACATCTGCTAGAAGCGAATCAAGAGCAACAAGAATTGGACGGGTCGAGCGCACTGTCATCGTGCAATGGGGGGAATGCCTGTAGTGGAAAGTTATCCGAAAATCAGCAACAAGCAACTGGTAAAAATTCTATCAGACAAACGTGATGCTTGTCTCACGCATCAGTTTGAAATCCTACCCAATCACACACCATAACCAAAAGTCTCAAAATCGGTTCAGAGTTTTCAAAATTTTTAGAATATCCAGACGAGTCTGTCAGTCGTCATTGTGCGGTAGAAATAGCTGATCTGAAGGCAAAAGTCAGGCGCCTTCGACAAGATCTGTAATTTTTCTTTGTTCTTCTGTTTTGCTATTTTTTTCATTTAAATTACATTTAATAATTTCAGTGATGAACGCAATGAGATGTTGTCGATTTACAAAGAGGAAATCGTTGAAAAAGACACAGTGTTGGCAAAAATGCGACAAGAGAATTTCGAATTGATGAAATCACACCGCGCCCTCAATGACTATCGTGACGAAGTGGATGCACTGCGGGAAAAATCAGAACGATGCGACCGACTTGAAGAGGACTGCGAACGTATGAAAGAGAAATTAGAAGAGCTCGATTTTTACAAATCGCGAATTGATGTAAGTATAACTAAGTGTAAAGCAGGTTACAACGCAGTACTACTGTATTGCATTAACGTGAATATTTTATCTTAATGCCAATAGAGTTATTGGATAAAATCATACCAATACCAATACCAATAATAGTAATAGTAATTCGAAGTTATAATTCTGAATTCACATTCAAAACATATCAAAATGCCTGTACAGAAGAAAAGGTATTCATTTTTGCCGACAAGATATATCAACTGATGAAAATAGTAATTTTAATTAGTCTAGTGAAACTGTTTACTTTGTAATTTCTATATCTGATAGTTAAAATTGAAAAATTTGTAAAAAGAAACATCTGCCTGCCCTTAATTGCCAAACAGAGCATTCACACTGCTCACGATGTAATTAAACTGTCAACAATTGAACGAATAAATAGCAACAGTGAAGATACACTTTGGCACGTCCTAGTTGTGTGGGAAATTGTTTTCATTGTTGCATTTCTTATTAAGATAACTGCTTATTCGTTCGGTTTTAATTTTACAGGAACTACGCGAAGAAAATCACGTTTTGCTGGAGACGCGAAACATTTACGAAGAACAATTGAACGGATTTCGATGTCGTCTTGCTCAGCTTAGTGAAAAAGAAACCGAAATGATCAAGCTTGAACGAAGATTGGTGGATATGGAACAAGTACAACTTTTGAGGATACTATTTTTCATATGATATTTTCATACGTTTGATTGTTCAGGAAATGGAAGCTGACAAACGTCGCTTGGAACAGTTGTACGATGAGAATATACGTTTGGAAAAAGAATGTCGTGATGGTCAGAGTCGGTCGGCTAAACTACAAGCTGAACTATCCCGTTTGACAGAATGCGGACCGCACAAGAAGCACGAAGAAACAGGATGTTTCAGCTCAACCAACGTTGGCAGCTTGTCCAGTCAGCTGTCCGAATCGACCATTGCACGTATTCATAAGCTGGAATTGGAGAATCAGCGTCTTCGACAACGTTGTGATTTGGAAACAGTGTCCGTAGCTTCTTCGGTCGAACAACAGTCCGAAGAAAAAGAAGGCATTTTGCAAGAGCTTCGTTGCAAAAATGATGCACTCTGTGATCAGTTGGTCAAATTGGAACAAAAAGAAACCTCATTGCAAAAGCAGATTTTCGAATTGGAATCAGAAAAACAAATTATGCAACAACGCATAGATGAACTTGAATTGCAAATCAACAACAAGAACACTGGTGCTGATGATGACGATGATGCTGATGGTGGTGGTGGTGGTGGTGGTAAAAAGAAAAGTATTAGTAGTGATAAAAGACGACAGCATGAAGTTGAAGAAATGGAATTATTGCAAAATGAGCTTGTTGAACGCAATGCACAGATTGCAATATTTGAACAAGAGCTCAGTTCAGTAGAGTCGAAATTGAAATTAGCCGAGGCCGATTTGAGACGTTTGGAAAATGAACAAATCACAACCCAAGCACAGTTTGCCTCTTTGCAAAGGGATCGAAGTTTTCTAGAGCACGAGAATGCCAAAGTCAAGCAGTCGTTGGAATCAGCCGACGCAGAGTTGGAACAGTGTCGCCAACGTCTGGGTCGGCTTGAAGTGGAACACGAACGTTTGGCTACTGTACGATTACAGTACGATGAGCTCAGTGCTCATATGGACAGTTTGCAGTCGACGAACAGACGTCTACAACAGCAGCTTGAAGTCGAAGCGAACAAGAATCAAGCATTGGCCGAAGATTTGGTCAACGAAAAGCGTAAAATTCATTCATTCGAACAGTTGATCACGGAAATGCGATCATCGCTGAACACGTCGTCTGAAGAAGAGAACCCCGTCGACGATGAAAAGCAGCGGTGCGCGAATGAAGATGATCCTAGAATTTTATTCTGGCAAGTGATCCAGCGATTGAAAAATCAAATAGCCAGTGGTCAGCAGCAGTTGGAATGCAGTGAAAACGAGCTAGCAGCACTGAGGCAACAGATTGCTTCACAATGTACATTTGCAGCAACTGATGAGCAACGACAGTCGTCAACCGTGTTGGCAGATGTGACCGATTCGGTGGAAAATATTCGTCTCAAAAATCGCCTCCTGATCGATGAAAATGGCAATATACGCCAACAAGTGCACATCTTGCAAAGTCAAATTGAGAAATATTGCAATGAAGCTCAGATGACATCCAATGAAAACTTGAAACTACGCCAAGAGCTGCGAGAAATGCAAATCAAATTGGTAAGTAAATATGCTTGCTTCTGTTTTTCATATTTCATATAATTTTCTCTGCTCTTATTTTTTTATCTACACATACCCATTTTATTTATTCAACACTCATAAACAAGTTTCATTGTTTGCATCCAACATTGTTATTCGTCGTTTGGTTTATTTGTTTCACTTGGATTCGGCATTCTTTTCGTATATATACGTATATATATATATATTGTTTATTTACCAGTTTGATTTGCATTTCTCGCAGCTCTTATATATATACGAAAAGAATGCTGAATCCATATATATATATATATATATATATATATACGTCAGTGGACAGACGTAGACGTTCGTGTTCCACTTCAAGTATTGCAATCTGTGCATTGCGTTCAGCAGATTGTAGTTTTCACATTTCTTTGTTGAGAATGAAGCACAACGTAAGTGAGTGTACTTTTTCCGACAGTTAAAAGCAATCATTATCTGGTCACTAGTTGAAATAGCAGAATAAGTTGATACAATTTCGCTTCCATCTTTTTATATACGCTAAATTTCTGTTCAGAAAAAAACAATCAGACAGAGGTATTTTCGAGCTGTTATCCCGAATATACAGTGATTGTGACTGTTGATTTATATTATTATCCCCGTTGGGCCAGACTGAAGCTGCATCACATAGTGTCAAAGAGGTTTCTTTGCTTTCTTTCTTTGAAGAAGCATATATTTAGTTTAGTGTTGTTCAACGTTGAGGTCAATCTGTTGTTGATCAACATCATCGAAACTGTGTTTAAATGCCAGCTATTCTAGATTTAGAGAAGTGTCATCTCAAAAGGTGAATTTTCTGATTACAGATTTACAGTTCGTAGAGTTTTTCCAGCATGAGAATGTAAATTTCAACTGTTTTCATTTTCAAACTATTGAGCAGCAGAGTATTCAACGTGAGTGAGTGTTTGTTTGTAGGAGAAAAGTGGTTTGATAGCGACCAAGTTGAGTCAACTTTGTGCTTCGAGAGTCCAGTTATTCCAATGATTGCTTCGGTTCTTGACAATCAGTCAGAGAAATCAGAATTTCCATTTTACTTCGTCTTCAATTCGTCGTATATATATGTGTGATCAACTTGCTTTTTTTGAAATGTGTTTCAAAGAGGAAGAGGAAGAGTTAGTTGACTTACTCAAACCAATAACCCAAGCATAAAACTTCTTCAACTGTTAATTTACATACTACACGTAGTGTACATCCAGTTTTTTGAGTAGTAATTAATCGAGTGGGATAGAATAGAACAAAAGAACATTCTCTCAATTAGAATGACTTCGCTTGGGCAAATGGAAATGGTTTGTTAATTTCATTTAAGCACTCCTCAGTGGTGGTAATAATAATAAAAGTATCATTTCAAGGGTTCTGGCCGTCAAGCAGAAGCAGAAAATGCCGGCTTGCAGGTAGAGTTGCGTTCATTGCAGCTGAATCACGACGTGATCAAGAAAGAGAACGTCGAATTGCAAAATCAGTGCGACAATTGGGAAAGGGGCGCGGCGTTGGCTCGACGCGGTTTCGAAGAGCTGCAGAAACAGCATCGTCTATTGCTTGACGATCACGAGCATTTGCAAGCGTTGCACGAGCAATTGGGACGAGATTACGAACGTCTGTGCAACGATGTCCGACAATTCAAAGTCCAATTGAAGCAGGCTCGTCTGGAAAAAGCCGAACAAGCAACCCGGTTGGAACAATTGACCGAAGAAAATAGTCGACTGGTTCGACTGGGAGCCTCGGAACGCCAACGTGACGAACAGCAGCAGCAACGTGAATGCAGACTGCTGGCCAGTTTGCAGAGCGAGCATGGTCAGTTGAAGAAAGCTCACGACGAACTGAACGGTCGGCTGGAAGTGACCAGTCGAGAATTGGAAACGAGCCGAGCACAGAATCGTATACTTCGAGCCCAGGCGAACGCTGCCCAACTCCAGTTGGCCCAACAGCAGGGAAAATGCGACGACGTGGACGAGGCACGTCGTCGTGTGGAACTTGAGCTCGCCAAGGCGGAACATCGCTGTGAGACGTTAACTCGGATGAATGAAAATTTGGAAGAAGAACGACGCACTTGTTGAGGCAGCTCGACTCGCTCATTTCGCAGCACCAAGGTTTGCTCAGCAGACTTTGCTCGAAAAGGATCACCACCATGGCCAAAAAGAAACAATTTACAGTAATTGTTCTTCTTCCTATTGCAATTGCATCGGGAGGGATCGTCATCTCCCTCGTTCTAGGGA
>NW_003532968.1:0-791 GCF_000181795.1 Trichinella spiralis
GAGCGGGAAAAAGCACTAAACTCCCCGCACATCTGAGGCAGGTGAAACAACTAAGTCTCACCCGCCTCTTCAGCGCGGAAAGCCTAGGCTTTCCCCGCTCCAGGGAAGAGGAGCGTGCGCTCTGCCTGCCCAAAGAGCAAGGAAGAGTTTGCACTCTCCCTTGTCTAAGGGAAGGGAGCTTCACGCTCCAGGATGGGGCCCATTTTTGGTCTCTCCATCCTCCACCTGCATTAAATATTTCAAGTCCCATTTCCGGCATGTTTGCCATTTCGCAGAACTCATTTATGCCAGACTTTATCTGTTTGTTTGTATTACATTGCACATTTATCTTTTTTTTGAAAAATAAACTTTTTCATTAATAAAGAATTGTTGTTGTTGTTGCATTGTTCTTGGTTTATATTAAAAGAAAAAAATTTTTTTTTCTTACTTTTAAATAGATTATTAATTTACATGTATTACGTGCATTATTTGATTTTTCCCCCATTTTAACTGTTTTGTTTTTGTTCCTATAAACTAATTAATATTGCTGGCTGGCAACTAGTAATGGCAAACATGATTTTTCCCTTTTTAACTAATCCTACATGAGCATCATCGTTAAGAAATAACGCAGTATTGGTCTTTTGTTACGTCTGTGTATTGTGTCTTTGTATTTCTTTGTAATGAAGAAGCTTTCCACACTCGACATCGCCAAATCGTATCCATCTTCTCCAACGTGCCAATACTTACCTCACTTGACCATCGTATGGAATTGACCAACGAACGGAATTGACCAACGAACGCAATTGATCAAC
>NW_003532968.1:1498-2854 GCF_000181795.1 Trichinella spiralis
TTTTTATTGGAAAAATAGGAGGAGTCTTTATACCGGTTTATTAATCAGACGGATCTGATTTGTAAATAACGGCTGGCGTGAGTTAAAAAGAGACTCCATGGAGCAATTGGAAAATTCAGGGCAAGCAATCATGTTCGGCGTGAGGGAAAAGAGACCATGGAGCAATTGAAAATTCTGTATTTACCAATCACATTTGGCGTGAGCGAAAAGAGACTACGCGGGTAAACTTTCGGCGAAATTTCGGAAGCGACCACCACCACCCTTAGTATTGAAAAAAACCAATTTGAATACAATATGAGTTGTAATGCATTTTTAATTGTACATTAATTATTTAAAACCACGCAACTCGAAACAACAGATTCAGAGAAAGCACTTTTTACTGAAAAATAAGGATAACAAACACGTAAACGGTAAAAAAATGCAAAAATAAGATGTAACAATACAAAAAGTATGCAAATTTAAGGTGGTATATCAGAATGTATAGTAATATAGAGTGTAATGTATCACAGTAATGTGAGCGGCAGATCTTCTGACCTACGCGCTGTTCTCAAAGCCGGTTGATTAGACGAGTCTTGTTTGTAAATAACGGCTGGCGTGAGCTAAAAGAGACTCCATCGAGCAAATTGGAATATTCCGTGCCAAGCAGTCATGCTCTGCGTGAGCTAAAAGAGACCATCGCGCAATTGAAAATTCTATCTACCAATCACGATTGGCGTGAGCGAAAAGAGACTACGCGGGCAAATGTTGGACGAAATGCGAAGCGACACACCACCACGCTAGTATAAAAGTAGCCGTGGCAGGCGAGCGAGCGCAGTTCTCGTTTGACGTTGTGTTCAGTGCGGTCATAGCATTGCGCTGTTCATGTGTGTATGTGTGCAGGCGTGTTTGTGAGAATTTTTTGTTTTTGATCTTTGTCAACTAATGATCATTTTCATCCTGCGTATTACACTAATTATATGCGCAGGTGGACGGGTTCCAGCGAAAACTGCAAGTAGTGGTATGTTGCTGGTTAATCCATTTGTGTATTCGATTGGTGGAGAAGCGCAGTAAAGTGGTTTCGTCAGTGGAACAAAGATCAACCACTATAAATATGAAAAAATTCCAGTCGACAACAACGCAGCAGTTTCAAATGAAGAAGAGATGACGTCTCAATGATTGATGGAAAGACATTTTATAGAAAAATTTGATTATGCTTCATTCATCGTGATGATCAGCAGTGATTTGAGGAATCACTTGTTTGGAATTGTGCGTGTCCACTACTATTTTTTTACCGGCAAGAGTTATTTTATATTCATTGTTATCACCCTTTGTTTTTCACATGTGGATGCGTTGCAGCGAGTCAGCAAATGAAGATCC
>NW_003532968.1:5691-6383 GCF_000181795.1 Trichinella spiralis
TTAAGTGTACCAATTTAAAAAGGCATTAGAAACTCATTATTGTTATTTCAAAATTGGGTTTTTTTCAAAATATTAGGGGTGGGTGGGTGGGTCGCTTTGGAATTTTGGTTGGAAAGTTTACCCGGCGTAGTCTTCTTTTCGCTCACGCCAAATGTGGTTTGGTAGGATACAGAATTTTCAATTGCTCCCATGGTTTCTTTTTCGCTCACGCCGAACATGATTGCTTGCCACTCAATTTTCCAATTGCTCGATGGGAGTCTTCTTTTAGCTCACGCCAGCCGTTATTTACAAATCAGATTCGTCTGATTAATAAATCGTGCAATAAAGACTCGTCTATTTTTCAATAAAAAGTTCTTTCTGTGAATCTGTTGTTTCGAGTTGCGTGATTTTACCTAATTAATTTACAATTAAAATGCATTATAACTCATGTTGTTTTTTATCATTGCTTTTTAAGCATCCTAATTATTTTTGAATTATCCATGAAAACAGAAAAAAACATGCAATTAATCTCAGTTTTCAGGTGACGTCATTTAACTCATTTAGCAGAAAATCAAAGCATTCAATTTTGCATTTATATTCTGAATTTTAATGAATTCTAATACCTACATCACCACAGATATATACGAATTCATTTGGAGAAACGACCACCAAACACACAATGGACAGGGCCATTGTGTATTGAGAAGTGTTTA
>NW_003532968.1:6393-8543 GCF_000181795.1 Trichinella spiralis
CCATACTTTGGGGATTAATAAACTGTAAGCCGGCAGAATAATGTAAAAATATGACATAATAATACAAAAAGTATGCAATTTCAATGTGGTCTATCGGGAATGTACAGTAATATCGAGTGAAATGTATCGCAGTAATGTGAGCGGCAGATCTTATGACCTACGCGCTGTTATCATAGCCGGTTGATTAAAAGAGTATTTTTTGTAAATAACGGTCGGCGTGAGCTAAAAGAGACTCGGTCGAGCAATTGGAAAATTCCATGCCAAGCAGTAATGTTCAGCGTGAGGTAAAAGAGACCATCGCGCAATTGAAAATTCTATTTACCAATCACGATTGGCGTGAGCGAAAAGAGAGTACGCGGGCAAATGTTGGACGAAATACGAAGCGACACACCACCACGCTAGTATAAAAGTAGCCGTGGCAGGCGAGCGAGCGCAGTTCTCGTTTGACGTTGTGTTCTGTGCGGTGGTAGCATTGCGCTGTCCATGTGTGTATGTGTGCAGGCGTGTTTGTGAGAATTTTTTGATCTTTGTCAACTAATGATCATTTTCATCCTGAGTATTACACTAATTATATGCGCAGGTGGACGGGTTCCAGCGAAAACTGCAAGTAGTGGTATGTTGCTGGTTAATCCATTTGTGTATTCGATTGGTGGAGAAGCGCAGTAAAGTGGTTTCGTCAGTGGAACAAAGATCAACCACTATAAATATGAAAAAATTCCAGTCGACAACAACGCAGCAGTTTCAAATGAAGAAGAGATGACGTCTCAATGATTGATGGAAAGACATTTTATAGAAAAATTTGATTATGCTTCATTCATCGTGATGACCAGCAGTGATTTGAGGAATCACTTGTTTGGAATTGTGCGTGTCCACTACTATTTTTTTACCAGCAAGAGTTATTTTATATTCATTGTTATCACCCCACGTATATGCACATGTGGATGCGTTGCAGCGAAGTCAGCAAATGAAGATCCAACGGTTAGACTCCTCAGAAGCGGAAATTATGCTCCTTGGCAGAAAATGGACGCGTGCTGGACTTACGTGCTGTCACGTCTGACATACCATCTAACGATATCCAAATTCCCCAGCATCAAGCAATCGACCGCAGAGTACAACCGCACTCTTGATGCTGATCAAGCGCTGCTTTCCATGGAGACGTCCACTGACTTCGTTAAGGCCCCCAGATGATGCTCTGGTTATCCTGAGAAGTAGTCTTAGCCCTGGCAACCACAAATCTTTGAATTAATGCGAATGTGGTTATTTGGTGACCAGGAGTCGGCGCCTGGACGCTCTGATGCGCGTATTTACGATCAAGATACCAAACCCTGACCGCTCAGCAACTCAATTCCAGCTCAGGTTTCTGGACATTTCTAATCCCTCACGTCCTCGACCAGATCCTCCTGATCCCCTATATCAAACGGGCAATTAACCATCAGTATTGTGACCGCACAAGGTGAACTCTCCAAAGCCTGGTGAATGCTGACAAAGATAAGGTACGGCAACCCAGTGCGGTAATAGAAAACCCTATTATTTTTGAAAATGCTGTGCATATCGTTCTGATAGATGGCAAACGCGTCAGTGAAAAGGCGTTTCTAAATACCTTTCTGAAAACGTTACACAAAATACTGCTGAGCAGCAAACCGCATGAATATGTGAAGCTGAATGCTGCATCAACGATACAAAAGGCGAAAAATCGAGCGCTGGCCACTGTGGTTATAACCAGCTATGAACGCATGATGAAATACGCGCATCGTAGTGACGGGCAGTCTTATTCAACAATGCAGCACCGAGTAATCTGGAACGAGCAGAGCAGCTATTTCAACGCAAGGCATGGCTATTCATGATCCGCACATGCGAGCCGAATGAGAAGTGGAATTTGAAGAACAGAGCGCTTCGATTTGTTTTACGTTTTCCATTTTCCAAATTGAACAGTGTTAGAATGTATGATAAAATTCCATGAGGTTTTGAAATTGATAATATTGGAATTATTGAAAAATGCGAAGATTTTAAACGCAAGAGCAGCGAAGAGCAAAATTATCCCAAAAGTACCCGCACCGAATTGCCGAATCTTTGCCAGTCGCAGTTCGGTGCCATCTGCAGAATGTAATATGAATTACGCGAACCAGAAGAAGCATTGCAAAATGTAGAAT
>NW_003532968.1:9824-11670 GCF_000181795.1 Trichinella spiralis
CCATCAAAATGGAAAAGTGCGCATGATGTAAATGATGCAGTGCATGTTAATGATCGAAAACAGAATTTTTTTTTCAAACACGCTTGCACACATACACACATGAACAGCGCAATGCTATGACCGCACTGAACAGCAATGTCAAACGAGAACTGCGCTCGCTCGCCTGCCACGGCTATCATTATACTAGCGTGGTGGTCTGTCGCTTCGCACTTCGTACAACGAGGGGCGGCGTGGTCTCTTTTCGGTCACGCCAATCGTGAGAGGTAGATAGAATTTTCAACTCCGCGATGGTCTGTTTTAGCTCGCGCAGAGCATGATTGGAGGGCACGGAATATTCCAATTTGTTTGATGGAGTCTCTTTTAGCTCACGCCAGCCGTTATTTACAAACAAGACTCGTTTAATCAACCGGCTTTGAGAACAGCGCGTAGGTCAGAAGATCTGCCGCTCACATTACTGTGATACATTACACTCTATATTACTATACATTCTGATATACCACCTTAAATTTGCATACTTTTTGTATTGTTACATCTTATTTTTGCATTTTTTTGCCGTTTACGTGTTTGTTATCCTTATTTTTCAGTAAAAAGTGCTTTCTCTGAATCTGTTGTTTCGAGTTGCGTGGTTTTAAATAATTAATGTACAATTAAAAAGCATTACAACTCATATTGTATTCAAATTGGTTTTTTCAAATACTAGGGTGGTGGTGGTCGCTTCGAATTTCGTCGAAAGTTTACCCGCGTAGTCTCTTTTCGCTCACGCCAAATGTGATTGGTAGATACAGAATTTTCAATTGCTCCATGGTCTCTTTTCGCTCACGCCGAACATGATTGCTTGCCACTCAATTTTCCAATTGCTCGATGGAGTCTCTTTTAGCTCACGCCAGCCGTTATTTACAAATCAGATTCGTCTGATTAATAAATCGTGCAATAAAGACTCGTCTATTTTTCAATAAAAAGTTCTTTCTGTGAATCTGTTGTTTCGAGTTGCGTGATTTTACCTAATTAATTTACAATTAAAATGCATTATAACTCATGTTGTTTTTTATCATTGCTTTTTAAGCATCCTAATTATTTTTGAATTATCCATGAAAACAGAAAAAAACATGCAATTAATCTCAGTTTTCAGGTGACGTCATTTAACTCATTTAGCAGAAAATCAAAGCATTCAATTTTGCATTTATATTCTGAATTTTAATGAATTCTAATACCTACATCACCACAGATATATACGAATTCATTTGGAGAAACGACCACCAAACACACAATGGACAGGGCCATTGTGTATTGAGAAGTGTTTATATGTTTGGCAAAGCTCCAATTAAATTTTTTCCACAAACAGAGAGCATTAAGTAAATAAAGAGCAATGAAAAATCTACAGTAGCCATATTTATCAGCAGAAATGAATAAAATAAAAATTTGCATGCGAGATCGTTGGCTTTGTTGACCTAATAGAAATCATTTCAGTTTGAGGCCGTCCGTGGATGGTAGCTCAGCGTTTTGATGGGAAAATTGACTGAAGACAAACATTGAATCCAAACACTATTTTTGCTTTTTATTCATTATTATTTTTTGGAATAAGTTCTGAAAAATAATTTTTCAATCAACATTCAAAGACAATGAACATTAACGATGAGAAGATGATGAATTTAGCAGTAAGTGGCAGTTTTTTCATTTGTAAGTCTTAATCAGTTAACAATATAATTGAGAATCGATATTGAGCATAATTTCTCAACATATTGTATGAAGAATTCTCAAAATCAGATAATAGGTGACATAATAATCGCCGAATTTCCGTACAATTAAGATTCATTAAATACACCTTGTACGCATTGTTTATCTATTA
>NW_003532969.1:0-2528 GCF_000181795.1 Trichinella spiralis
ATTCGAGAGCAAAACTGCGCGACACGTGCGTTCGTCGCACGGGATACAGGTGCAACGTATGTGAAACGGTTCCAGTCGCGCGGCAGTTGAAAAAACATGAGAAATCCACGAAGGGTACAAGTGTTCGCGTGAGGGGTGCAAGAGGACTTTTCAGAAATACAACGAACTGCGCAAGCACGTGGCCAAGGTGCATCCGTTGCCGTTGGATTGTACCGAGTGCGGCAAAACGTTCTTCCCAGCGCCAATGTTTGAGAAGACATCTACGCTCTCACGTAAATTTTATCCAGTGTCCAGTGCCCGGTTGCACACGTAAGGTATCCAAGAGTGCCATGGCCAGGCATGTGAAGGTAAGTTGGATTACGTTCCAGTATGCTAATTCAGATTCTCCGCTTTTTCTCAGCTGAACTGTCTCGGATTATTTTTCTCAATGACAAGATCTCTTTTTCACTTTTAATTTTTACCACTTTTCTCACTGCTAGCATTTGGATTACAGTTCAACGGGTAAACAAAATGAAAATCAGGTTGTTTTCTAAATCACTGTACAGTATGTGCCGACGTTCACTTTTCGAATTAACAAGCATGTTTGGTGGTGTGGCTGGGCTGTTTTCTTATTTTTGATTTTTTTTTCTTTGAAATCTCTAAGCACAGTGCTTGCTGGTTGCTTTTCTCAGATTCTCTCTCAGAGTACTTGAAAAATACCATCACAACAACAACAGCAACCGAACCAACTGTGTTAGATGGCTGATTTGTCATTCGCTATTTCGTATTATAATGGATCGCTTGCAAGAAATTGTTTTTTCTTTTTTGGGCTATGAGTTTAAGCGGACCGGAGCATGTGAAATCGGTTTCTGATTTGAATCGGTTCAATTTTACTGTACTAACCTGTGCGTTGTTCTTGCTTTACACGGTTGCACGGTATTGATTGATTGCACTAGCCTGAAAATCAGTTTGTATCATTTCAAAAAATTTTTGTTTCGGCGACAATAAAATAGGAAAGTCAGACAGTTGTTTGTTTGTTTGTTTGAAAAAGTGAAATTTCCTTTCTCTGTGTATGCGTAAGGTGATTTGAAATTGATATGGAAAAATTTGCTCTGAAACTTTATGGCAAGTATGTATCGAAGCGGACGGCAAGCAGCTTTTACAACAGCAACCAAGTGCTGGCAAAAATAAGATCACAACTCAGCTAAGGTGGAGTTGTATTGTAGGCTTTTCAATTTTTGGTCTGTTCAATAGTAGCTGGCGAGCTAGTGCCTGCATGCTGCTCGGCCAGTGCTTGTTTGATTGGAAAACAACCGGATTTTCATTTTCCAAATTGATTTATTAATTTAATTGTTGTTTTTTTTCTTTTTCTTTTCGTTTTTGTCGACTTGTGTTCCAGTGGTCTTCATGTTCGAGCTGAATTGATTGCCTACAAAGAGAGAAGCGCATCCCGTCAGATCTGCGTGGCATTGATTGCTGTGTTGATGGTCGAGCTGGAATGTGTTTTACTGTGAAAACAGTCCAGATTTTCGACTTACAACCGCATCGTAGGTTGTGTCAGCAGTGTGATGACCATTGTGTGTGTGTGTGTGTGTGTTATCATGCGGAGGCTAAGTAATGGGCGAAAGGAAAACTGTCACGCCCTGATAGATATAGATATATATATATTTATATTTATATATATGCATATATTAGCACTGGGCGAAAAGATGTTTGATTTTGTAGGAAAATCACGCGGATAAATTAGTGGACCAGAGAAAAGAGAACAGTCTGCTTAGGGAAGAGTTGCATTTCGAATGCCCAAACTGCGGCAAGCACTTCGCCATAGCTCGCTACTTGACCAGACACGTGCAGCGGATGCACGAAGGGAAAAAAGGCAAGCCGAGGCGCCTTTACGAATGCTTGGTGGAAGGATGCGGGCTAAAATTTAGAAGCCTAGTGCAGCTGATGGACCACAACAACACCCACACCGGTTCGAAGCCGTACGTTTGCGAAGAGTCGGGATGCGGGCAAACTTTCGCCTGCAGATCATCCCTGCAGCAGCACATGAAGAAGATCCACGTCAAAAGTCTGTCCGTTTTGGAAACTGTGAAATTTTTCGCTGGGCTGCAGTCGATGAATCGCATGAGTGAAAACGGTTGAAGAGTGCACATTGAAGTGAAATTAAGGGGAAAGGCTTTCGACCGGTGGTGGGCGGTGGTTGTGATTTCCTTTTATTATTATTATTTGTTTGTGTGTTTGTTTGTTCTCTGTCTAATTGATTCGACATTTTGTTCACTTTTATTCTTCTATTCCACGGTCAAACTTTCTTGTAGCGCTTTAAATTTCTGATGGTGGCGGTTCTATTCTTCTTCTTCTTCTTCTTCTTCCTATTCTATCTTTGTCTTAGTATACTGTTTTACTGTTGTTCATTTCGCACTGGTTTCGACTGTTTGTTCTTTTTCATCCATGAAAAATGTTCTCGTTCAACACTTTTCAAGCTGTGAAGGTGGGCAGAACAGTTTTTTTAAACTCTTCTTCTTCTCTTCTCTTCAACTTGTTCACGTCGA
>NW_003532970.1:0-1907 GCF_000181795.1 Trichinella spiralis
CGTGTCGTCATTAGAATCAGATGGTTTTACTACTGAAGAAGAAGTTTCAACTTCTTTTTCATAAAGTTCCAATCCTTCAACAACATCACCTTCAACAAAACAACGTTCAGATTCATCCAAGCCACTATCATGATACGTCAACGATGATGACGGTGAACTTGGCACACCTTGACTAAAGCTAGCCGAATGCGCAAATGTGCTGACAAATGGAATGTCTTTTTTCTTCAAAGATTTCTCATATTCACGATACTGTTCCAGGTAAGAGACATTTGGTTCAGCAGAATCCACTTGCTCCAAACTACTGTATCTATACGACAACGGTTCAGCAAGAACAATTTCACGCTCAAAACTGGGCAATTTAACAAATGCCCTTTCCGCTGAGCTACCACCACCCTTCAAATTTTTCTCAAACTGCTCATACTCTACAAGGTAGGATACAGTGGGGTCCATTTGAACCATCGGCTCCAAGCCATCTTCCTCAAAAGTCAAAAGTCCAGCAGCAACGACATCTTTGTCAAAGCTGGACAATTTTCCAACTTCGGCTGCCGCAGGAATAACCTTCACAGTTGACGATTCATATTCTTCATACTGTTCCAAATAGGACAGGTTTGGATCAGTTATTTCCATCGGTTGCAAGCATTCATTATCTTCGTATGCCAAATGAGCTATTTCGCCAGAGCTTGGCAATTTACTCGCCACTGCTGGTGCATCTCCCATCGGAACATCCCTTTTCAAATTGTCCTGACTCTCATCATCCTGTGATACATGGTAGCCCAAGGCAGAGCAGCTCACATCCACCGGCTCCAGAGAGCTTTCCTTGTGGGACAATGGGTCAATTTTTGCATCTTCTTCATGCAAAGATGCTGAACGCTCTGTCACAATTCTTGCCGTTGTTTCACCGGCAGGCTTCAAAGATAATTCATAATCGTCATACTGTTCCAAGATAGACATTCTTTGGTCATGCTGCTGCTGTTCAACTGGTTCCAAAACACTTTCTTGGTAAAACAATGGACCAGTATGCACAGCATCTTTCTCGACCAGTGATTTCTGAATGTTTGAACTCGCTGCCAAAGGAACTTGCTTTGAGGCATTCTCGAAAAGACAATACTCGTCCAAATAAGATGATACCATTGGGTCGGTTCGATCAACCGATTCAACAGAACTCTCTTGGTAAATCAAGCTGCCTGGAACCTCGCATTCACTGCTGAGACTAGGTGATTTTTTTGCAAACGCACTCATAGCAGGTACACTTCTTCCTTTTAAAGACTTTTCAAACTGATCATACTGTTCCAAATAAGACACACTCAAGTCAGGTTGTTTATCGGTTGCTTCCAAACAACTTTCTTGGTAAACCAACTGACCAGCTGGCAATACGCTTTGCTCGTTCGATGACGTCGACGTAGAACTTAACGGAGGGACAGTTTTCGCTCCCATCGATTCATGCTTGTGATACTCTTCCAAGTAAGAAACAACTGGTTCGATTTGATCGACAGGTTCCAAATGATCTCCTTCGTAATTCAAACTGCCAGGGAATTTCACCTTTCACCGCTGTGGATTGACATTCGCTTTGCATCTGCCTTCACAAAAGATCTCATGACCAAAAACGATAATACTGGAAGCAATGCACTAAGTACGACACGTTGAAACCTGGTCGTCCCTCCTGTGTATCGACTTAGCTCATGCAACCATACCATGGTGTAAGGAACGTCTTTTCGTTTTCCGATAACCATCCCAATGTCTGATACACGCCCTTGGCAATCCGGAATGGGGTAACCTCTACCTATTTGGGGCTGCTCTAATGACAAAGATTACTCCAAAAGGGACTGCCACGCCATTTGTAAGGAGAAACCCCCCCGTGGATGATCCTTTTCAGGCTATTACTTTAACTTCGTTTCATCGCGCTTTGC
>NW_003532970.1:4385-6844 GCF_000181795.1 Trichinella spiralis
GAGGCAGGATGAGAAAATTAATATAAGCAGATGAATGACATTCCATATTAGTAATTAATGTTATTATCATTATTACTGTATTAATAAAAATAAATTATTATTATTATTGTTATACATTTAGTTATTATTTAAATGAATAAAATATATGATTATGCATAAAAGATTGTAAAAACTAATTTACGAAGGATAACGGCAAACAAGCGGTGCATGCTGCGTGCCTGAGAGAAATGACAAGGAGCATTCATTCATAAAGAAAACAAGAATGTGGTGCGACATAGCGATGAAGCATTTCAATGCGCACCTCTAATAACTGCATCTGTATCGTCGGCTTCTGGTCTACAAATGATCGTGTCGTCACTTTGCTCTGAACTGCCGACAGAGCTCCCCAAACTGTCCGGCATGTGTGTAATAACAGAACGGCCATCTATTCCAGATAAATCATCAATAACGGGCGGTGTTGCCGCATCAACGGCAACTGGCTCTTTCATTTGTGCAACTAGAAAAATTAATGTGACAAAAAATAGATATTCATTTTTATACTGATTGATGTGCGTTAAATTTTTATTCTTATTTACTCGTTGCGCGTGTTTGTGCGCAATTTATGAGCACGTTAATGCACGGACTTACCCGCAATTTCTGATAGCGGCGGTGATTGAGCAAAGCCGACGCCCGTCACTTCTTCAAGATGATCTGACGCCTTGCGCAACTGGCGCTGTGGTTGTTCCACTAATGATATTTCTCCAAATCGGGTCGGTGAAATCACAACCTCTTCTTCAACAACTCGGCTCTGATCAATTTTCGGTTCTAGAATAACCAGATTCAATTCATCACAATTTCAGAAAAAATAAAACTTATAATGCGTACTCATTATACCATTGGTGTGTTGTTCGACGTTGGCATAGCTCACAGGCACCTATATACAAATAAGACAACAGATAAAAACAG
This sequence comes from Trichinella spiralis, assembly GCF_000181795.1. Classification (NCBI taxonomy): domain Eukaryota; kingdom Metazoa; phylum Nematoda; class Enoplea; order Trichinellida; family Trichinellidae; genus Trichinella; species Trichinella spiralis. The sequence goes on from NW_003532970.1 coordinate 5,331, forward strand.
ACAACAGTTGCTTCAAAAAATGAATGATACTTCTATTCTACGAAACGCTACACCGTTGTACATCGTATCTGAATCTCGAGATGCAGTGTACACGTTGGGCTTTTCCACAGCTTCAGCCAATTGCAGTACTTTCTGCTCATCTAAAAAATAAGCAAAAAAATTCTTCACATTAAACAGAGTACTGTTTCATTTTGTCTGCGTGCAGGTGAATTTTCCTTAAAAACACTGCAATCAACATATATATATACATATTCATATTTCTTTAGAACATGTCACTTTTGGAGACCCGATGATAAAAACAAATAGGCGCAGTAGCTATTTATTAATGAATTTTTGGCTATCAGCAAAAGTCTGCAGGCACAACAAAAGATACACAAATGCAAACTTTCTCTGATTTCAAAATCAACACAACTTTGTTCCGAATCATATTCATTATTTATTGGCAATTATTTTACCATAAATAATAATTATAATACCACACCACTCAAGTAAAAGTCACTGTTGTGTAAATTTTGCAACTCTTTAGACCATAAAAAGTCATGTCACTATTCGTATAATATAATAATCATTATTGCAATTAAAGTTCCATAGCCACAGTGAAAAATGACAATTAAATCAACACATCCCCATGTTCACCAAATTCACATGCAATGTCATTTTTTTTCAACCGATCCAGAATTTCGGCATCAATTAGGCACGATGTCAGGTTATCAGGTTAGTAAAGCAATTCTGAAAGGGTTAATATATACATATATACAGATATATATATATATTTATTTATTTATTTATTTAAGAATATCAAATGTACAAATCAATGTACAAGTTTTTACATCACTTCTTCCTGTAACAATATTCGAAATCTAAATGATAATTTCACTTTGCATATTTGCAATTACCAAATATTGTATAACACATCGTAACAAATAATAATTCATAAATACTATTCTATTCACTGCCATATAATACCCATCTATCTACTTATCACTGATAAATGTCTGCTGAACATAAAACTCGAAAGACATAATAGGAAAGTTATGATAGTTGAATTAAATAACAGAAAAAAAAACTTCCATACTTTACCTGCTTTACTTTACATATTGTGTAAGTGCGCTATAACGCAAGATGCACAAATTAGAAGAACAGTTTAAACTTTGTAACAACTGCCCGACAAAAGAAACGTAACAACAATCGATCGTTTGCCATTAATAACAGATTCAATTTTTTTAAACTTATATATTTTAAAACGCAATTTCTTTCATTCAACAACAATAATAGTTCAATTTAGAATTCGATCAAAAAAATAAAAAAAATAAAAACTCACGCTGAGCAATCAGAGTATCTGAACCGGAGGTAGCCGAATACGCAGGCAGTGTGATCGCAAGAGTGCAATTGGATGCTGGGTGGCATGCTTCCGCTCGCTGCTTCGCTCACGCATGATAGCAATCAACCATGGCCTGATGCATCGGATCATCGAATCCTCTACCTGAACAGAAAAACATTTTTGAAAAAAGCTT
>NW_003532970.1:7875-10955 GCF_000181795.1 Trichinella spiralis
TCAGCACTTGTTAATCATATTTCATCTACTTCATTTTTCTATGCACAAGTACCTCTATGCGGATTTTTCTCTGCAGTGCGTAATAGTGTGTACTCTCGCTTATACAAATGTGTGTTAGATTTATGTACAGGATATATTTTTAAGTTTAGCTCAATTGTTAGTCTTTGCAAAACGTTCACGGAGAACAACAATATGAGCGTATGCAGAAATGTAATAAATGGAAATATTAATTTAATACGGATCAAAGCTTTCAATGAACATCTTCTGCCAAGGTTGAATCATAACATAGCATGAGTCATTTGTACTATGTTCTGCGTTCTGGGAGTGCAGAAAGACAATTTAACGGTCGCGGAAAAGCATCGAGGCAATATTCGGCAGTTCAATAAGATCGGGTCCGAGAAATTTGGCACCGGCGGGTCCCATTTCCAAAATGCGCGACGCCAACGCCTCTCCCTCGTTCAACGGCGGAGGATGGATCAACTTTTCACGACGCAAATAGCGACACGTTATTCGCATCGGCATCGGAGCTTTGCGAGGTGGAATGATGACGCGCACGCCAGAATGGCGGCAACCGCGCATCGCTCCGCCCCTTGCATCCACCAAAAACGATACCAAAAAGCTGAACAGAATAACAACAAATGCAATAATTTCAAAAACTATATTACATTATTGATATGATGACTCATATCAAAAACAACAACGCAAAAAATAAAATCACCATATAAGTATATAACCCACAGAAAATACGAAAAACAAGAACCACAAAAACAACAATAATACCATCACCGCATTACTATTAAAATCTCAACAACTGACAACAATAACCATTCTAACAAGTGAACAACATGAAAATTACCACACGAAAAAATGGTGAAATAAAAAAAATGGACTACTACTACAACAAGAAGAATGAAAATTTTCCATTTACCTTTTCCATGTCATCAGCTTCCTGTAACGTTAACAAAAAGAACAACGTTAGTAAACATGACACGGGAAAAATGAATCAACTCGTTATTTAGCATTTCATATTAACAAATACAAAAATAATCAAACTGCGAAAATAAAGTACAACAAACGAAACCATTAATAAATACATATTATATTATATCGATTAATGTGGATCGGACCTATCGCTCGCTGCTATTCAACAAAAAGCAAACATACTGTGACGACGTGCTTGTTGCCTTTTTTTACTTTAGCTCAACAATGGGGCTTAAATCAATTTTTAAAAGACAAAACAAATAAACAGCAATGTAAAATAACAGAAATGAAACTATTTCGATAAAAAAATTAATTTGCAAAATTTCAACAATCAGTCAATTAGTAGTAACTGTGTTATTTAGCAGTAGAATATATAATAAAAGCCAACAAACAATCAAACAAACAAACAAATAAATAAATAAATAAATAAATAAATAAAAAGTTCCCTTACCCAGAATGCAAAGCTGAACGGACCACGTCGATATTGTCGGGCGCAAGATGAATATCGAACCCGTAGTCGGTGCTGCTTGGTGTGAACGGCTGCTGTTGTACTTTCTTGATCAAATTTTCCAACTGCAACTGTTCCGCTTCCATCGACTTGTCCATTGGAAGCAAATCTTCTTGCAAATCAATATTACGGTGGATTTCATTCTCGAAAGATGTCGATCCTACCATTGCCGCATCATCTGAAAGTTATCAATAAAAAAGAATAATAAAACAGTGAAAAAACCATTCGCTTGCTTATTTTTCACTGAATGACCAGACAGACAGAAAGAGACGGTAAACTGTAAAAGCAAAGTAAAAGAGCAACAGTAATGAGAAACATGCAAGAAATTAAAATAAAAAAAATGACACAATAGCAGCAACAACAACAAACAAAAACAAGCTAGCTGAATGCAACAAGGCTGCGATTTTGACATGAATGAGACAGAAAGCAAGCTAACCCCGCTTTCCTAGCGGTTGGTTCACAATTTTATTAAATTCTCAATGGAACTTGAAAAAAAATTTTTTCCCTACCTTTTTCTCTGAAATATGAACATATCAAATACCGTAAAATATGCCCCTTATTTTACAAACATACATTCTTTTATCAATAACCAACCAATCAACTATAACTCTAAAACTGCTAGTTGCAATCAAAGAAGAAGAAAACAACGTGATCAATGAATGAATGATTCATCCATCACAAATTATCAATAGGAATTTTTTGTAGGAAACTCAAAATAATAAAATAAATTAATAAATGAATCATGTTTTTCTTGAAATTTGCTTTTTCTAATTTTCAAAAAGTAAAGAACATAATAATTAGAATGAAAACTAAAGCATCAAAAAAAAAGCTACCTGTATAGCGCAAATGACTGATACCGTCACCGGCAGGTCTGCGCTTCAATAAACCACTGTCAAAATCGTTGGACATCGCAGATGGACTATAGGCAAGCTGTCCCGAAGTCGCGGTGTCCATCAAAAGCGTACCAGAGTTGACGTGCAAATTGCTCAAAGTAGACAACGCCCCTCGATTCAACAAATTGTCCAACTCATTCGTATTGAGCGTTTCGTCTACATGCAGGAAACAAACAAAAATGCACAAACACGCACACGCACACAAACACACACACACACACAGATACACGCAAGCAAACAAAACAAACAAGTTTCAAAAAGAAGCAAAAAATGCCGTAAATGCATGCCAAAAAATGAAAACTTGATAGAAAATATCTGTCAGTCAAAAAATGCCTACATATTACACATGTCAAAAACATCTGCATATTTTTGCGCATACCTCCTTCGTCTTCTGATTCAGATAGAAATGTCTCTTGCATTGTTTCCGGTGATTGGACTTTGTAACGTTCTTCAGTAATTGTCGTCGTCTCGGTGATGATGGTCGTTTCGGTTACTGTACGCAACGTCTCCACCACACTTACATAGCCCAATTTTTGAGCTATAGCAAGCGGTGTTTGTCCAGTCTGTTTGCACAGAACAAATAAAAAATTAAATGTAAAAAAATGCTTTACAATAAATAGATACATTTTTTAAATAAAGACACCTACAGTATTTTTTTCATGCTACCGTCAATTTGTCAACCGATAGAAAAATTTAAA
>NW_003532971.1:0-3978 GCF_000181795.1 Trichinella spiralis
CATGAAAAAGGATGTAATTAGAATAAAGAGCATAAAATATTTGGTCGAGTATAACTTGATTTAACTTTTATTTGCATTATGAAGATATTGCGAATTATTGGTTACGTGGCGTCGAAAGAGAATCGCATGGTGGTGAAAAAATAAATTTGTCCAAAAATATATTTTTTCCGTCTTTGCTCGCTTTGCCGGTAAAAGTGAAGCTGATTTAAACCCTTTTTTGGAGGTTAAGATAAATTTGGGGTAATTTAATATTTTTTTGTGTTGATTTTTATTTTGTGCTTAGATTTTTTCACAATCCTTGCTTCGATATTGACCCAAGCGTTGATGCTTGTTGGTGACTTTGCCGGTCCGCATATGGTTGACGCTTTGAAAGAGTGGCAAATTTATTACGATAAATCTAAAAGTCAAGTAAAAAAGAAAGACGATTTACTCATTTCATTATACTTCATCATTTCAATACAGCACACATTATTGATGTTTTTTTTCTAGTCTATATTCGTTTTAAAACTGTTCTGACAGAGATTGGGTAATTTTGGTTCAATTTGATGAGGTTATTTAAAATATTAATATTAAATGAGAAAATGGAAATGCTGAAATGTTAATTTGTTTTCGAAGTGAATAAATGAGAGGGAGAGGGAGAAAGGATGTATTGGAGAAAATTGCAAATGTCATTGTTAATGGGATAATTGAAATTTATTTATGGTTACATTGTGAAATCGGTGCAAATGCTGATCAATTTCTTTTAATAACTTTATTTCAGGAATTGTTTCCTGCCTTTGAAAATGAACCAACTTTATTCGATCGTGATGGTCAAGGATTGACTCTTTTTCGACAACAGTTAGGTAAGTTATTTTGTTTTTTTTTAATGTATATCTGTAGAATAGATATATATATATATACATATATGTACCTCTTATTGAAGAAATATCCGGTTACATTCCGCAATCTCAAACTGCATCTTCTGCGTCATCATTGTTCAGCGATACTGAAGAAGGCACCGCGGCGAACCTGCAGGAACTTGTATCTCAGTTTCCGGAATCTACGATTAGTGAAGATGCTAAAGTTTAAATTGTTGTTTTCTTATGCAATTTGTTAATTATAAATTTTGAATGATTTTCTAGGACAAATTGTTGAATTATCTTACAAGGGTTGCACGTAAAGTTGATGATATTCAGAAAACCCAAGAAGAAATTCAAGAAGTTTCTCTTGCTATTAAACAGCAGTTGGAAGTACAAAGCAAAGGGTTTGTTTTGTATCAATTTTCATTACTTTATCAATAAAAGTTATTATTATTATTATTATTACTATTAATATTAATAATTTTTTTGTTCTTCAGTTATAACATTGTAAAACCAAGCACAATGTGTTCTTCATGTGGCTCAAGATCTTCTCAGTCAGATCAGCTGCTGATCTTCCCATGTCTGCATGAATTTCATTCTACTTGCTTTGAAAAAGAAGTTTTGTGATATTGAAAAAATAGCTATTATTATTATTATTTATAATATATGAATTTAGATTAACTATTTGCGGTCATGTATGTCCAGAAAAAAATATGAGTAATTTTGTTTTAATTACTATATATATACGTGTGATTTTTGTTTTATTTTCAAAGGATCCTCAGTATGCGCCGAAAATGTAATTGAAAATATTAATTATGAATCGGAAAGTTGTCCATTCTGTGGCGATTATATTGCAAAGTAAGCAAATCATTTGAATGCTCATTTTTTGAAAGCATTCTAATGAATCTTGTTTTTTTTTAATTATTTTTTTAGTGTTGTTGATGTGCCTTTTCTTTCTTCATTGCCTGATTCAACACAGCACGCCCAATGGACACATTGAAATCATGAATCGATCTGTTTTTTTGTTCATTTTTTTCAAGCACAAATATGCAATAATTTAAATATTATTAAATGTGTTTTTTGTTGATCATTTTCACTCAAAGTGAGAAGCAATAATTTCCAATTTGTCATCAAGTATTATTTCCATCGTTGTACAGTGCATCATTGCTTGCGATGTTCTTTTTTTAAACATAGCATCAATATGAAAGGATATTTTTTGAAAGTATTTTAATTTTTTAAATAAATAAGTCAATATTAATAATGATTGTATAAATATATATATATGTATTGTCAATGAAGGTAAGTTTTTAATGTGCAATTTAAACAATAGAGATGTAATCTACACAGTGGAAATTGTCGTGTATATATTATACATGGGAGTTTTATTCATAGCAACACTTAAGTTTTACAAAATGCCAATGCTTTGCTGAATGTGAATGGGAAAATGAAGCAGAATAAATGAAAGCGTTGCTTCGGTAACGGAGCTATTTACTGATGTACATTTACGAGGCTGGCTTTTATTTAAACGTCAACTAAGTGATTTACTTTAAAAACGATAAGAAATGCAATTGCTTCATTTGAGAAATTATAGCCTCTCTTAGTGCATTCAAAATAGTCAATACTGTTCAACTACTACACCGACCATCTGTCGTCATTGCACTGTAGTTTAAATCTATCTATCATAGAAGGAAAAAATCCAATTTTGTATACCTTTATCAGCTTCACATACATTCAAATATTTATAATTTCACGTAAGGCAATTTTTATTTTTACTTTTTTTTCTACATTTAAATTTCATTTTATTTGCATATTGCTTTATATTCAAGTGTAATTATGATGGCTGATGTTAAAAAAAATTTATGTTAATAAAATGCAAATAAACTTTATGAATTGCATTCCAATGTTTTATTTGTTTTGACGTTTTATAAAAAGTTTTATTTAAAAATAAACATTGAGCTATTTTTTAAAAAGATAATATTATTGAGCAATTTTACATTAAACAGTTGAATATTCCGTAAAGTTACAATTGTGAATATAACTGTTTTATTTTCACTATGAATTTCAACAATATAAAGCATAATTTAACATTTTGTCAGTTTTGATACAATTATATTCATATTATTTGAAGAAAATAAGTATAATGAATCATTTATTTCTTGTAGTTGTAATTAATGAAATTCAATGTGCTGAAAGTTTGCTATAGTGCTGTACTGTATGTTCAGTTTATTCAATTTTATTTGATCAATTAAATAATGAAAAAAACGAATTTTTTAAAATACTGTTTTATTTATTTAACATTTTAAGCATTATAATATGCAACATTGCTACTTTCCGAAATCAAATGCGTTCTTTATCATAAAATATGCTTGTAATTTGTACTTTTTCAGTACTTGTATAAGTGTTTCGTATTAGATTAGATTAGATTAGATTAGATGAGATCATTTTCATGAAATATTGACATCACCTCGATGTGAATTTTTTAGTCAAAAAATAGTTAAATGCATTCACTATTTTTAAAATATATTTTGTAGCAGTTTGATTTAATTAGCTTTAATTTAAAAAATTGATATTTCATTATAATGCATTTTTTACACATGTTCTTTATTCGCGATGGCAAGAAAAAATGATGAGATGTTCATTTTGCTCAGTGTTTAATTTAATATTTGCTACAAGCATGATAAATAGTTCTAATCTTTTTTAATGCTTTTCACTGGTAGATTTTTACCAACAGTTTTTCTTTTGCAATATTGGGTGAATTATGCATTGCAAAATTGTTACAATTGAACAAATGAAATCTGCTTAATGGACTGCATATTTCAATGTTAAGATGATGAAATATTTTTTACAGTAAGTGAAGTAAAAAAAAACAAAAAAATCAAATACGGCAAATTATCGCTTATGGAGTATAAGAAGTAAAATTATGAGCACGCTTTGAAAAGCATGAATTAATTTTTTTGCCTAAATTAATACATTCATTTCAACAACTGATTTGTAGGATTTTTTAAAAGTATTTTTATCAATAAAATAATTCTATAAAAAAATGTTCCAGAAATTTATAGCTATTTAAACAGTTAAAGAAATCAATGATAAATAAGCTTGCATATAAATATTAAATATATGTAATGTAATTACAATAAAA
>NW_003532972.1:0-3551 GCF_000181795.1 Trichinella spiralis
AAAGAGAAAATAGTGCTTTCTCAACTATCTAGCGCCCAGCTAGTAATAATTGACCAATCATCATGCACGGGAAAATCGTCTCTTTTCCAGATCCCGTCGAGTGGTCTCACATCAAGTCCGCCAGTGATATTTGGTCTATTAAGGGAGTTTCGTTGGCCGGAATCATAATTGAACACTACGCTTTGAGCGGACGAGATCTGTGTGCTTTAACGCGTGAAGAATTTCTGAATCGGTCGCCACCTTTTGTTGGTGATATTCTCTGGGAACATTTGGATACAATGCAGAAAGGTAATTATTCGAATATTACTTTCAGAAAAAATTGAAAAAGCAGAACTTTGATTTCTGTTTACATCTTTTCAATGCAGTATACATTGTTTTTAAGATTGCGCTAAAGAAGCTACTTGCTGTATGGATGAAAACTATTGTCAATACGACAATACTGCATCATATATGGATCAGTCCACGACTTTTGATTGCAAAGTGCTCAACAAACAACACTTTTTATCTGGTAAATTATAAGGATATATATATTGTTATGTATAAGGGAGAATTTTAAATGAGAAATTTCAGGTGCAGAAGAGCAAATTTGCCACATGGTGAATGGCAGTCCTAATTATGAAGATCATTCTGATGTGAACACACCCGCCTTCAAAACTGAACCGGTGACTCAGCCCCTGGTCGAACCGTATGGTCATAGTTCTGAACAAGAATTTTCTTATCAACCACGTAAGCATGTTAAAAGAGATATTTTTTTTAATTATAATAATCCAAAAACAGGTGTCAGTATTGATAATTTTAATTCAATTTTTATTTTCCGAATTTGGGATACAAAATGTCATGCCTGTGTTTAGCTTGAAATCGATCATAATTGAAACACAAAATGACATTTAAAAAAAAGAATAATAATAATGCATTTATTTGTAAAAGAGGCATCGATCACGACGGAAGCGCTTTTTTAATATTTTTATTTATATGATCCAGCTTTTGACAGGCAGCTGGTTTGTAGTTGATTTGACCGCGTGGTTGACATGTGCGGCCAGTTGTGACAGTCGATTTTTTTTTTTCCCCCCCCCCCCAGCCGAGATGGAGGGTTTCCGCTATAAGGTGCCTTTTGAAGCGACCTGCGCAATCGTTATTTATAGGCTAGTGGGAATCATTTGACGGTTGCAGTTCACGTTTACGGTCGTGTTGTAGAATCATCAGTGGAAGTAAACATTTGAAATAATAATGCACACCGCTTACAACGAAGATAGAATTCATCATCCGCAGGGTAAGGCACGAGTTTGAATGTTTTCGGGCAATTTTTCAGAAAAACAACTAATCACCGATGACATGCCGTTGAATAGTAGAAATCAACAAGGGCATCAATCCATCTCTTGTGTTCTTAGACCGATTCCCATCGACAAAGTCTCGGCAGGGAGAGGGAAAAGTTGCAAATGTTCACTGAACGTGCATTCATCATCGTCGTCTGAAATCGAGGCGTCAAAATTGTTGGAACATTTATTTCATCACAGACAGGCCGGCCAACTGTATATATATATATATATATGTATATATTGTTGAACCAAACCGCTTTGGGATAAATAACCGATTTGATAATTGTTAGTTTAAGAAGCGAGATGATGCTTTATTAAGCATATTATTCATTTTTGCCTGTTCCACTTAGATTTGTAAAACAGCAATAACATTTTTTCCACACAAAAGGAAGTTATTTCTGCTAAATGCATTCAAACGTTTAATTGCAGTTATTATAAATAACTGTTAGAATTTTTAATAACTTCAATTTTATTTTTTTACAGCACAAAAAATAGAAAGCATAAATAGTTTTCTTTTTGCATTGTATATATTATTGTAATTATGGACTTTTGAAGTTTGAGGGGTATTTTGATGAATTGCAATGAAAACATGTGATTCACTCACCGATCCATTTTACAAATAGCTAGCTAACTTTTACAAAGAATTTTAAAACCCAACAACAGGTGACTTTTATTTATGCATCGTTTTTTTGTTTTTTTTTTGGTAAACAATACAACTATTCAATTTATATGATAGATTTTAGATTAACCTAGTAGATATAATAGAAAACGCAGATTTTCAAAGAGATCAAATTTCCATTTTTTAAAATGTCATTTATGTTTTATGTTAGCTGCACTGGTTTTTTATTGCGCAGTTAGATTAGAAGTTCAACTTTTACGCTTTTGATCATAATCATCTATCAGTAATTTTATTAAAAATAAAAAAAAAGAAGAAAAATTACGCAGGTTTCATTTGGAAAAACGACAGTTAGATATTAGATAAAGTTTTATTTGTTTTTTAATGAAATAATAAAATGCACTTTTTTTCGCAAATGTTAACGATAAATTTTTTCTTCAAATTATTTACCACACTCATTTTTGTTTTCTATTTCAATTTTACTTTTCTGGTCGATTTGCGACGGGTGTTGCTTGTTTTCTATTAATTAATAATTTGTGAATTTGCATCATAAAAAATGTTCTAGTATTGTATTTGATGATTAAAAATAAAGGATAAATAATTTTTACCAAAAAGCGGCCATGTTTTATTATTGGTAATCTTCCGGCTGTGAACGGCGGTGGCGCGCGGGTGCGGCTGGTTTTCTGAAAACCAAGCAGAGCGGAACCAATCCGGTCTGTTATAGCATGGAGAAGCTTTTATCCGAACTGCATCGTTTTTCAGCTTGGCTGCACCTTCCTGTAAAACGGCACGTCGATCAGCAGAATGAAATATAGGCAACTGCAAAATAGCTAGCAAGCAACAATCCTAACGGCGGACGCAATTTTATTTCTCTCAGAATGGGGAACAGTTGCGTGATCCGCAGTTGCATTTAAAATTTACGGTCGTTTTCAGCTGCATGCAAGATGATCATTTTTCAAACAACGATCAGAAGTAGTGCGATTTTTTAATTAAGCTCTTTGCAGCTTTCTGTCCCAGCAGTGTTCAGTTGCTAACAAACTGATCTTCTGTGTTGTCTGAAAATCACTTTTTCACCACATTCGTGTATTGGTTTGCATTGTGAATTTTGCTTGAAAAATTAACTGGAAACATCTTAATAAATATTAATAATTAATGCATTTCTGGATTTATTATTTATTTTGACAATTGTTTTTTTTGCATATTATTATTTATTTTAAAAAAAGGCATGTCTGACGCAGGAGTATTTTGTTTCCGGTCTACGTCCGTTTCAGCTTAGGATAGCCTCACCGACTTTTAGTTCAAGACACCTCACCCCTGATAATGTGACCTTCGTCTGATTACCATTGATCCGTGAACATGCATATAGGTAGAGATTATTTTTGATGACTTCTGAATATATACTCGGACTTTCACCATTTGTCGAACGTTTATATCACTCATATCTGTCTTGTCCCCTTCAAGGCACGACGATTTATGTACTGTTCAGCGGATTTTTTTGATCAATGTACGACTTGAACCTGTCTACTATAACCATCGGTCGGAGCAGTGTGTGATCTGTAAATTTAACGAGGAAGATTATTTAAATGCATGCGCTGCTTACCGATTTTTTTTTCTCTTTA
>NW_003532972.1:3561-7983 GCF_000181795.1 Trichinella spiralis
GGCGCAAATCAGCTCTCGCCGCATAATGTGTCCAATGGCACGTTACCATTGCACAGTGTACCGGAATATTGTTGGGTAGCCAGGCAGACGGGCACGAATATTTCCTCGGCATTTCACTATCAACCGACCGCTGCAGCAGCAAGCGTCTACTGCGCTCCTCCTGCCACGACCACAGTGCAGGCATCGTCGGCAAATTTGTCCAACGTCGGCATTCCCCTGTCTGCTGTAACAAACGGTCGTGGACAGTACTATCCAAGAACGTATCAGTCGGATGTGGAACAGCAAAAAGCAAACTTAAGCTCATTCGCTCCGTCACATCTTGCCCTGTCCACGACGGCAATGTCACCTGCCCATCTTAGTCCATGTGCAACGCCATCTGAATTCGAATGGCGCAGTTCGCTCAGTCCAGTCAACCTCTCAAATTATTCAGGTATATATATATAATCAGTCTTGGATAAATGTTTGATTAAATTTCGTGAAATTTGATGAAAATTAGGTTCGGGACCAATACAGCTGTGGCAATTTTTGCTCGAATTGTTGATGACACGTGCCTGTAAAGATTTTATCTGCTGGACTGGAGACGGTTGGGAATTCAAATTAGTTGATCCAGATGAAGTTGCTCGACGTTGGGGTGTAAGAAAAAACAAACCCAAGGTAATAAATTATTTTGTAATTTTTTCTTCAAAACAGTAAGTAAAAACAACAAAGTATTTTATTTTATTTTACAAAAATACAGCACTTTTGTACTGTTTGCAAGTGAGGTCTTTCACTTGATTTTGAATAGGACTTTTTTTTCAAATAATTGTTCAGCGTAAAAAAAAGTTCAGTTAAATTTACTCTGAAGTATAAATGTGAGCAATTTAAACTTTCAAGAAGAAATAAAATGCGCAACTGTCTTTTAGAATCACACCTGTTCGATGTTTCAAGGGGTAAACTATGCACTTCATTTCATTTTTATGTACCAATAATATAATTTATGCATCTTTTGCTTTCCATTATATACATTTATTTTATTTATAAGACTTTTTATTGATAAAGCAGATTTTTTTGGCAATTATTAATATTCAATTATAAATGTTCTATGAAGAGACTTGAATAAAGAAAATCTATTATAATAATATATACGTATATACTTGACATGTTGATAGTTTTAGAGGAAAGTTTCTTGAACTATGATGATTAATTTATTCTTTGAAAGTTTTTTATTTACTTTTTATTTTTTACAGTTATGAAAATAAAAATATTTTTAAAAAAAGTTTATTTGAAAATTTTAATTGTTGTTTGTTGAAATATTTTACTGAAAGAAGTAGTTATGAATGCTGAAAAGTCTTCTTTCAGAAAAAGAGGAGATATTTTTCACAACAAATGAATAGTCGTAGCACTAAACAGCAACTCACTAGTAAAAGAATTATGTTGCATAGGTGATGAATGTATTATTATTGACTTTCAACATTTCATTGCGTATTATGCACGTTGCTGTTTTTTATAATGCACGAAAAAATAGCACAAAGTAACAGCAATTGTTTTTTACGTATCCTGCAATGTTTGATGAACATGATGAAGTTTCCGCTAGCAAATATTAAAAACAGTGTAATTCACTGAACTTTTTTTTGTAAAAATATAAAGTGTATCAAACTTATTTCCGTTTTCCTGTACACATAGAATGTGGAGATGTATCTAACAAATTAGACATGCATTATATATATATATATATATGCACTGCTTGCAAAAACATATGTTTATTCTGGATTAAGTTTGATATTTTTTTCAGATGAACTATGAAAAACTATCCCGGGGATTACGGTACTACTATGATAAAAACATCATCCACAAGACAGCTGGAAAGCGTTACGTATATCGCTTTGTCTGTGACTTAACACAGCTGTTAGGAATGACGTTTGAAGAGGTACATCTTCAAATGGGAGTACGAAACGACGATGACGTCAATGGTAATGGAGTTTCACAAATGACTGGAAATGATTCAGAAGTTTGATTTGATCATCTACAATTTTTCTCAACGTCATGTTTCTTCTTATTCTATAAGTTTTATTTATATCTATAATATATGTGTTAATTTTATATACATATATTCATATGTATATGATAATATGAACATACAAGTTTCAATAACAATAAATGTCTGTTATTGTTTCTTTACTTCTTTTAATTTTTTATCAAAACTTTTCTTTCAAAAGATCACTTTCCAAACTTCGCAATTCAATACTTCATCATCTTAACACGGTAAACGAGAGTATCAATGGCCTGAACGGTACCGGAATATTTATTCTTCTTGTCCTTCAGTTCACCTGTACTGGCTAACCGGGCACAGCAATAACAAAGCAAAATGAAAATGCCATATTACTAATTGTTATAATTTCATCATAAACTGATCTACGGCAAACAAACAAAAGATAGTGAGAAACAAATATAGTTACCACTAATAATTTCAACATTAAATGTTAAAATCAGTGTAATAATCAACCACAACTCCATAAATTAAATTCTATTCAAATATCAGTAAATTCACAAATAGCAATAGATAAAAATATGAACGCGCTGTACTTAGTTCTCATGGCCACTTTTAAATTAACACACTATAAGTTTTTAGGATGATTTTATAACTAAAAAGCTTTGTTTGAAGATTGACCCCCTATGACGAAAAATCTTCAGCAGGATGAACAAAGATTCAGTTTAAAAATTTACACCTTTGGAACATTGGGCCTTTGAGAATTTCTGTAGAAAAGATAAAAAGGAAAGATAACAGAGGGCAAAAGGTAGCAAAATTAGAAGCACTATAGGAAAAAGCAGTCGTTCCAGAAAAACAGTCAATCCAGAAAGCAATGTCAGTCGTGAATTGTTTTGTGAACAATATTTTTGATTGCTTGCCTGCCTAGTTGAATTATCACAATATTCTTTTTATTACAATTATTAGTTCATAAGAATTTAAAGCGTGTTCAACTTTTCATTTACTTTTGCCTGTTGAATTTAGTAAGCGTGCTATTAGTGAAGAAAATAAATACAAATAAGCTGCTTTTCCAATAAATGCAATAGCTTACTTTTTTCAATTTCAATTCTAAAATTCTTTATAGGGCCATATCTTTTGGTGTTGTTGATGTTTGTGTGCCTTAATGATTTTTCATTTAAAATTGAAAAGCGCCTTAACGTCGATGAACAAAAGAGCTAAAAAATTTCACTTTTGTGTTAAATGAATTTAAATAAGTAAAATGCAGTATTTAAATTTAAAAAATGCAATTTATTTTTATTATTGAATCAATAATAAGAAAATTTTTTAAAGGGAACTAAGAAGTTCCTAAGATAAATTGCCATGATATTCTCATTATGTAAAAAATATAAAGGTGGGAAATTTGAGCATGGTTCATAAATTTAGATTGTTTGAAGTTTTTATAACTTTTTTTGTAATTTAATTAATTTTTATCCTTGGACTGTTGTCTATGAAGATAACATTTCGTTTTGACATGATTTTCCTCATTTTTTTCAGCTAATCATTTTTTTTATAGTTAAACTGCTGAACTGTTATCAAGAATGCTTTTTTTTCATAATAAGCACATATATGCCTAAATATATGCGTAGGTGTACGAATGCATAGTTGTTGTTTATGCTTCAGCTAAAAATTTTTGACTTATGACAGTCTAATTAGACATAAGTAAATTAGACTAACCTTACACAAAAGTGCTAATTAAAAAGCAATTGACTATTAAATAAGCTCGAAAGTCTGCTGCCAGTGCTAACGCAAGAAGAAGCTTCACGGATGTCTTCCAAGATCAACAGTTCTCCCAAAATTTAGCAACATCAAAAAAATGGAAAGCTGCTGATCCAGAATTCATTATTCCAATTTCTGTGATGTTGCAAGACTATCAAACTGACTTGTGATTTTGATCATCGTCAGTCTTCACTTTACAAGAACTATCTGGCTATTTGTTTAATGGCACAAAGCATTTATGCGTATAACTATTATGCTAAGGATATCCAAATGAATTGATTATCCCAGATGATTTTGTTTTGCTTTACATGATGCTTTTGTGATATTTTTTCTTTTGTAATATTCAATTTCATATTCATCATATTTTAGTGGTCATATCATTTAAAGCTCAGGCCTATGAACGTCTCCAGTGATGATGAACTACATGAACCAGCACAAACTATTGAATAAAAGATTATGTTATCAGCAATAATATCAGTTTCAAAACATAAATGATTATATATTTTGCTGAAATAATCGTAATATATTATTTTTTACAATAAACTGAATACTGAGAATATGCTGAACAGAAAGTAGTTCAGTTAATTATTCATAACCCATTCTTGTCAATCGCAATTTTCATCACATCAGTTTTGCATTTTCTGAAGTAATTTGTAATGAAAAAATCACGCCAGAAAAAATCAATGTGCTTTCGTTTCTGC
>NW_003532973.1:0-1463 GCF_000181795.1 Trichinella spiralis
AAGTAAATATTATCCAAAGTTGTTTAAGGTGATTAACTTGCAAATTGCCGTCACTGGGCTAGAGATCCATTCCGATGCGATTAGCTTTAGTCCGCCCAATCATTTTTACGATGATTTCAACACAGAAGAGTTGCGTGAAACGTTTGGAGTTTCAAATCATGAAAAAAGTAAGTTATAAGCACATACACGCCCACATACGGATACACGTGCGCGCGCACGCACATATATGTACATATCACATTCTCATTTTCCTGTTACTCGACTCTGGTTGATCATCTCATATATATAATTATAGTTCAATTGAAAATATGTATTAAACATCCACCCATTCGACACTTTCATCAGCAATGCTATACAACAATTTAGCTATTCGATTTAAAAATTTTACAGTTATCTCAAAGAAATTAATCACTTTTCATATATGCATGCTTGATTTCATTCACACTGTTCATCTGATCTTATCATCTAGATGTGAATTCATATAATTTTCAAATATGAAGGCAAAGTGAAGAAACAAACTTTCATATAATATCATCCATAAATTATAAAACATTTGTCATTCAACATGTTACACACTACTTTAAAAGGTTGTATTACTTAAAGTTCTACAAATTCAAACAAAGCATTTTTTGAACTAGTTAGATTAAAATGAAATTTGAAATTAATGAAAAATTTCCATTTGATTTAATCTTTCAATCACAGTTTAAATGTAAAACGTAAAATATGTTTGTGATTTAAAATTTAGATAAAAGATGCTTGTGTAAAACATCACCGATATACAGACGTCGCCTAAATTCCACAATATCTCTCATCAAATGAATCAAGTATCATGACATGGAAGAATTTCAAATCTAATAATAGCAGTAATTAAATCTGAACAATAGGAAATCGCTGACAGTGGCCAGTTTGAAAATGCAACGACTACTGCTGACTGACTGCAAGAGCAAATGCGGTCGTCGATTTTCAAAAAAAAACTATTTTAAATGATCAAAACATTATAAGCCCTTTCGATTTCCGAAAATCATTAAACCCTCTGTTGCACAGCTTCAATTTTTTTACGGTATTTCTGACCAATTGCTTGTTGGTTCTTTCACATAATGTACATTTCAAATTGAAATATAATACATAAAAGTGAACAGAATTTTCAAGTGATAAAAAATTATCCACTTCCGCAGTGGATAAAATAACTTTGAATTTCAGTTCCAGATCATGAGATTGTAAAGCCAGAATTGCACGCAATTGGCAATCAAAGCGAACCATCGTGGCTAATGAGGATTCATTTCGGCAATCGAACCCATCACAGCATTTGAATACAGTTCGATTTGGGAAAACCCCCACCCCGATGTCCACCCATTGCTGACATCGAGCGCTACAACCACCGATCAATGGTTGAACCTCGGCAGTAGTTTGCACACTGTGCGCATCATTACCGTACGACAGGAACAGACCACGTGCACGGTGCT
>NW_003532974.1:0-5269 GCF_000181795.1 Trichinella spiralis
AGAGTGTTCAATTTTCCCCGCTTTTGGGGAAAACAAACCATTTTGTGCAACGGCTGGCTGTGGAAAGCCAAATGATTTGCAGGGATCCATATCTCCCTGGCCATAACGTCAACCGAAAATAAAACGCTTGGAAAATTTAAACCAAAAAACCAAATAAAATACATAAGCAATGAAATATTTAATAAAGAAAAAAAAATGCCCACTCACAACTAATTTATCCAAAAATGCATCGAAATTCAGTGCCGCTTCAACACCCGGATTGGATATTTTTTTGGACAAATATTTCGCGACTTGTCCAAACGTGTGCGCTGAATTTCGCTGTTTCGCTTGAATGGAATTGCCGGCTATGATGAGACGACAAATTTGGCTAACTTTACTCTGTTCCCGTTGCTCACCGCACTGGCCAAGCAACCACTGCAGCAAAATGTGGGCCCTCAACTGGCCCATACCGCCGGCACCTTCGCGGGCGTCGAATCCAAGACCGCTGACCAGAAGCACGTAACGACTGTCGACCTGGCTTGTAGAGCCCGGATCAGCGACTGGCTTCGTTGGAGCCGAAACTGGCAAAAATATAATATCATCCACATGGAACTTGCCACCGCTGGTCACCATGCCGCACACGGCCACCACAATACCTCAAATTTGCACGGTTTTGAAAAAAATGCAAATTTCCACATCATCAATACTTGCCAGTCACTAACAGATCACTTTCGACGGATCCGATCAATTTGATACGCAAATTTTCATCTTCAAGTACCACTTCGTCCGTATCGCTGGTGCATTTCAAAGGCGCAATTGGCTGGGGTATTACATGACCCTTAGATGTGAATATATGCATTTTCAATATGGAATAATTTCAAAAAATTAACACGAGAACAAAAGAAATAAATATCCATCAACTTGATAAATTGCAATGGCTTACTTCATCGGCAATTTCTTTCAAAACATTTGGCCTGAGATCTTGAATTTTGCACACGGTTCCAATGGTAACGCATTCTTCACGTTCGACCAATTCCGAAATGCGTCGAATTGGTTTACTTTCACCTGAAAATTACCATTTACGAAAATAATCCAACTCATAATTGTATTTTCAGTTTACTAGCTGATTACAAATGTACTTAATGGAACATTTTTAAAGTAGAAAAGACGGAGGTGTTTCAACAAACAAAGTACCTCTGTAAATCTATAAAAACAACATTATGCAAAAAATGAAAAATTTGGTACAAATATAACGCAATAATATTTTATTATTAAAATTACTGAAACTAATTACACAAAAATCACTATATCTTAAACGCTTCAAAGGATCAATAGCAAAGAAATTTTAGATTTAACAAATTAGAAGATTTGTAACGCAATTCGTAAATTAAATACAAGAAACAGTTCATACTTTAAACTGCAGTGTAAAACTAATTCATCTGATACAAATATATTTGAAATTGACTTACAAGTAAATTTAATTCAATATGTAAATAAAATTGAATTAAGAAATAATAGACATCAAAGTTGGAAATTATAAGAAATTTATGGAAAAAGTACTTACCATAGGTTTTATGCGCCTTCTCAATAAGAGCCCTACGTCCATATTCAAGACGACTGCGATATATGTAGAAATACTGACGTTGAAAGTCGGCATTCACATTTATCATAAATTTATCGTTAAATGAAATAAATGTACCTTTTGCCCTCTGTAATGAGACATTATGTTCAGTCATTTTTAGTAAAAAATAAATGTTTAAATTAATTACTATAGGTAATGCAAGTAGTAAACTACAGTAATCTAAATTGCAATCTTAAAATTTGCTATTTATAGTTTTTGCTAATGTTAATGTTTTTCATTTCATTTCAGGAAGCTGTTTATTTATGATATATATTATTAAAATTGCTGATGCAAATATTTTTTAGTCATACATGCTGTTTAATGTTCACAATTAAATATCTGAAAAATATTTCTATAGTCATATCAAACAAGATCATTCCGTTTTCGAATTATGATTAGTAAAATTTATAAACTGATGAGCTCTATGGAATTCTTAAAAGTGTCCTAAAAGCGTGCTAGTTGGATAATTTTTAAATTTAAAGATTTCTGAGCATCTGATCAACGCACTTTACATTTATTTTGCAGTGTTTCAAAAAAATATGATACCTATAAATATGATATAAATATAATTTTATTTGAAAATAAAAAATTAAATTATTATTATTTTGATTCTGTAATTACTGAAAGCGGTTTCTGAATCAAATGTTGAGCATAAAACCTCTCATAACGCACAGTCTAAAGCAATAAGGCAAAAAGTTAAATATTCCTGTTATAAATCGCATTAATATCTGTTTAAATATAGAAAATCAAGAAAATTTGTAATTATTAAGTAAATAAATAAAATCAGTGCTAAACTGTGAACATTAGCAGCTGAATTATAAGCTGCAAATGCAAAAATGTGATTTGAAAAATTGGTCAGTAAGTCTGTCTGTCAGTTCATATATAATCAAAGATTCTTATTAAAATAATTTTTTTAAGAAAAGACTTTTTCTTAATGAATGTCAAAATAATATTTGTTCCACGTATTCATAATAATTTTGTAATTCAATAAAACAGCTTTCCTGTCCATCTGTCATTATTGTACACTTCAAACAATGATTAAACGCTACTCAGGCCAGCCTATTTTAAAATGACAATCTGCTGGTCAGTTTAGGTTAATCGTCCATTTGAATTAAACAGGTCAAAGCAGCGGTCATTTGTTAACCTTGACTATTTAATTTTATGCAAAAATTTGGTGCAAAATGTTCGCTACTGTTAACAAAGCAGTTTATGAAAGACGAAAAATACGGTTCCTTTCCAATTTTGCAAAATCTTGAATAAAATATGCCCTGCATTAAACATTGCACAACCAGCAAACAGCTAGGTCAACATCTAGCACGCAGAAAGTATTCAACATCTACTTGCATAGATTCATCAAATGCAATGCAAAAATTGGTGTCAAATCATATATAAAATTGATAGTTCAGTTTTTCAAAATTGCATAACTAATTTGGCTTCTGCTTTAGCTTGTTAATATTTTTCAAGATGAAGTGGAAATTTTTTCTTTTCAATTTACTTTTATTTATAAACATCCAACCACTGTCAAGTGTTACTGTTAAACATAGTTATCCATTTGATTCTTACCGTATTACGTGTCCAAGAGGACAGGCTATTCAAAAGGCATCATTGCAAATGATCAAAAGTCGTGGCGGTCAGAGGACTGATTTTCTGATCACCGTCTACTGTGACAGTATACTGAAGTTATTTCCAATGAAAATGAAAGCTAATCAAAAACTTGTATGTTTTCAATAAAAAAAAGAAGAAGTTATGTCCATTGGCTTTGGTTAGTTTTATTTCAATTTTATTCAAGGAAGAAGAATGTAGATGGACCAAAGTAGTAAATGTCAAATTTCCAATACTTTTTCAACAAACATGCCGAGATAATGAATATCTAAGCGGCATAATGAGACGTGGAACAAGCCAGTAAGCAAAAATTTTTATATATGCTAATACGATAGTACAAAAGCAATTTTCAGTTATTCCTTTGATTGCATTTGGCAGTTTTTGAAAATGAGGCATATTCAAGTAAAGTATTTTGTAGAATGGGTTTCATGTGCTGTGAAACTGAAGGTAATTATCACAGTTTGTGTCATGTTAAAGAATATTTCTTACCTGGACAAGATCAGGATGATATTGACGTTGAACACAATGGAATGGTGGTGACAGACTTCGAGTACAAGTATGTGCGTTTAAATTGATAAAGTTTAAAACTCCAAAAAAATGCAGTGCCATAAATACTGAAACATACATTTAATGGTTGCACTTTTCATAACAAAATATCTTAATTTATATTTCCAAACTGCAATTTTTATGTTCAGTTTATAAGAAATTTTACTGTTATTAAGTATATACTTAAATTTTTATTATATACTTTAATCATGTTGCAATTTTATATAATCCCTCCTTTTCTGTTTAAAGTGGCTTTCGCTTTCCTTGAACGTTAATACTATGAACAAAAAAATGTACATATATTTAAACTATAATGAAATGTATGTACACATGAAAATGTATAATTTGGGTCCAATTTTAGTATTATACTTTAATTTATAATGTTATTTTAGGGAGCATTTCTTAAAAGTGAAATTTTGTGGTTTCCATTCAAATCAACTTGGTAAGTGTAATGAACACTTTTTAGTCATCATTCTATTTTTTGGGTTTCAGCACATCAGCATAGATTATATTTTGAAAAATCCGTTTCAAACAATAATCCATCTTCTGAATTAAACAGTTACCCAGATTTACTACCCCCTGAAGCTTTAGAAGATATGGAAATTTTAAAAAAACTGCGCTTGTTTCCAGCACTTTCTGATCAAAATATGAACTTAGTGGATAAAGCAAACTCAGGTATTATATTGCAAAACATATTTTTATTTATACCTGGATTAAAATTTAAAAATATTACATAACAATTTTAAAATGCTTTTAAGGTGATGCTACAGCGGAAACTGCTGATGTTGGGGAAGTGAATTTTGGCAGTGACAAAAGTTTCGTGCCGTTTACTTATCACGAACGTGCCAATAATTTAGAACTTCAACCAGTGGAAAATTATGCAAATGAATTCCATAAGCAAACAGCTGAAAGTCTTGCAAATATTCATGGAAATCCGATCTCTCTTATAGATGAAACAGAAGGTAATGGAATTTTACACAAACACTCATTCATAATCATATTTTAGAGTTGAAAATAATTTGAAATTGATATCTTTTTCTTTTTTAATAGTTAATCGAAAATGCAATTCTGAAGAGGCGACAAAAGATCGTCGATCAGGTTTAATAATTAATTGTGGATTCCAAAATGAAATATGGACGCCAAGGCGTTGTTCTATCGGTGAACTTTGCCTGCAAGTCAACGATTCCCCATTTCGGGTTTGCTGTCCCGTGAAAATAGCATAAAGCATAGCAAATCGTTTACAGTTTAAATTATTTTAAACTGTACTACATTTTTCAGTGAAATGTCTGAATTCACGAAAAATGCGTTGAAATACTTTTCACAAGGATATATATGGCTTTTGTTATAAAGAAAATTGTTATAAGAATTGCTGTTATGAAGAAAATTTTTCTTTTCTACGAACAGAATTCAAACAACTTCACCACTGTTTAATATTAGAAAAAATTGTACTTGTTGTAATGTTAGTTATCAAAAGTAAATAACAAGTTTTGGAGGTGTAAATTGCAGCTGAAATGCTCTTCG
>NW_003532974.1:6993-8016 GCF_000181795.1 Trichinella spiralis
CCTTTTCCCGACGCAGCTGATGCAAATGCTGCTGCTTGGCTACAGTCTCCGCTTCCAATTTTTTCAACCTGCGCATCAGTTTCGCCACCAACGATTCCTGTTCTTGTTGTAAATTAGCAGCCAGCTCAGCTTTCTCTTGACGCAGCTGAATTCAAACGGGAAAGCAAACATTAAAAAGAACAACTAACCGCAACGTTGTCTAACTTGAGATAATTTTCTCGACAAATCATTAGTCAAGCACTCCTCCTCTTGCTCATAATTTAAAGCCAAAGTTTCCTTCTCCTTTTTCAACGCTTTAATTTTTTTAAACAACGTGTTTGATATGAACTCTTCTTCTTGTTCCGCTTTAGCGTGCTTAATTTTTTTAATAAATAAGATGCACTGTTTTATCAGAAAAAAAGTTATCGAACTTACTATTTGAACGCTAACTTCTTTCAACGCTTTATTTTCTTCCAACAATGATTTTATCCGGCATTTACACCCATCTAGTTCCATCTAAATGAGCGATTTATTTGTATGTACATATATATATATATATATATATTTGGCTGTAATTCATTTAATATTCACCCGTAGTACGAGATTTTCCTGTTTCAAAGATTCCACTCGTTTCGTCATCTGTTCACGAGTTATCGGGCTTAAAGGCTTATCACCAATAGAGCTGGATGCATCTGATTCTGCTTCGCTCAAATCCGTCATTTCTTTAAACAATTCAAAAAAAATTCTAATAATAAAACATCAAACTTGTGTTGTTGAAATATCAAACAAAATATTCATTCACAAAATGAAACAAACTGTTACAGTAAACACATATTTCTAAATCAATATTCAATTGTTACCATAAAATAATTTACATAATCGAAGAAACTTATATTTTTCTTACGAAATTTGCTAGCATTGTTATTAAAATCAATGTTCTGTTAGAGAATGCCGAATATGCAAAAAGTAATAGTTCCCACTTCATCCTAACATTTACACTTATTTTTATGATTTATAGCAGATCAACTAAACATCTTTGAAACA
>NW_003532975.1:0-1357 GCF_000181795.1 Trichinella spiralis
GTAATTAAAAGGACATTTAGTAATACTGGTGATGTTTCAGGTTTTGTAAGTGCGATTAAGCCGAATTTAAATAAGTTAAGTAATTTTTTAAATATCAGGATAATTTGATAAAGCTGAAGGAAACTATGCAGGAATTGTAACGAACAAATAAGTAAAGTGAAATGAAGCTTCAAATGGCAAATATAGCATATTAAAAAAAGAAAATTCTTTTCAAATCCCTTGTCATTTTGCAGTTTTAGAGATTTTTTAATTTTGCTGCCAGATGCAATAGTTAATTTGCAGAGTTGGTTAGTTGTTCAGTTAATTCGACACTCTTTTTGCTATGTTATTTTTTAAAATCTTTTTTAAACTTACATGCTGAAATTGCTTTTGAGCAGCTTCTATTTTTTATCTTTATTGCCATTTTGTTTGTTGATATTCTTAACCTATTAATCTCTGCTGAAAGGTAGCTTTCAAGGGCTGGTGCAGTTGCAGTTGATGATATTTATCAAATTTTTGATGATGATTATTCTTTATGGGACTTTTATTTCAAATGAATTTTTCACGTCTTTTGTTGAGAATTTCGACATAGCCGAGACAACAGCTTTTCTTTGTGTGTTTCACAATCACAGACATTGCAGATATATTTTGTTATGAGTGCAAAAGAAGTGAAGCAATAAAGTCGTTTTCTTCAACAACTGTGCAAAGTAGTTAGCATTATTAGCCGGAGCAAATTTTATTTTTCTTCAAATGGACGGACGTTCAGGGCATGTTCTTCTAAAATTGCCCATCTATCAACATTTATTTCTCCGGCATGCATCGCACAGGATAAAAGTTCCATATCTTTCATTTTTATAGACATTTTATTCCCAAGGAGCGAGACATTGATAATGGGAATGTCAGTCATCCAACGAATAATGCAACTGTGCAGTTTAAATTTACTTTTGCAAATGCTTTACGTTTTGTCATTTTTCACCAATTACACCCAGTAACCACAGTTCTATCGGCCATGTTACGAAGTTTGTTTAATAATATTCAGTGTGATTTTTTCTTTCAAATTTACATACAGTTTATGAATTTATTATATAATTTCATGAATTGTTGAAATGTTGCTCGGTGAATACTTTTTTTTTTGATCGGCGGCTGCTGTGTGCTTGGCAATTCTTGCAACTTAATTTCCCAAACTTGTGAAAGCTACCGTGTAATGGGAGAACTTGTTTGTTTGACTTTTTTGCAGTAATTCACCTTCTTTTTGTTAATGTTAACGCTCCAAGGCCGCAGTTTGCAATTCTTAGGCTTCATTTGTTTTGCTTTTATAGAAAATTTTCTCGTTACCATATCAATAAACCTCCCCTGACGCCAATATTGCTTTTTTTTT
>NW_003532976.1:0-1335 GCF_000181795.1 Trichinella spiralis
GGCTTCACAAAAACCGAGTCACGATGACGGTCTTCTCGAAGTGATTGGCATTACAGGCATTGTTCATTTGGGACAGATGCAGGCAGGTTTCAGTTCAGGCATTCGTCTTGCTCAAGGCGGTCATGTAAAAGCAGTTTTTATTATTTTCATTTCAACACATCTTCTCATATTTCTTTTTTCTTTTTTCATTTTTAAAGGTAAAAATTACCACGTTCACAGACATGCCGGTTCATGTGGACGGTGAACCGCAGATGTCGCCGCCGGGCACGTTCACAATTCTCAAATCAGCGCTGAAGGTAACAATAATAATAATAATAATAATTGATTTCAGTGGAACTGATTGTGTTGCTTCATTGGGTTGGATGAAATTTGAAATGCTAATTCCAGGCAACAATGTTGAAAAAGGCGAAGAATAAACGACGCCAAACAACGACGGATGCAAACCCAACGACCACAACCACGACGACAACATTGCAACGAGAATCGTCCAGTCAAGCGGCTTCGCTTCCTTCAAGTTTATCATCCGGCCCGGTTCTGCAAGCCGAACCAGACGATGACTACTTGTAGGCGCGCCTCTATTTTTGCACAAAAACTTACGTTTATTATAATTCTTTTTTAAAAAATTATCCCATGTTTTTGTGCACCGCGGGCGTTGCTCAAGTAAAATGAAATCTCAGCTCAAAGTTTTATTTTTCTATTTATTATTCATCTTCTTTGTCTCTTTTTTTTATGAACTCTTTACACTGTTCACAATTATGTGCATATGTTTGTATGCTGCTCGTGTTGCTGCTGAGCAGAGAATTATTTGTAAGAGTTGAATTTTTCCCGGTGATGTACAAAAATAAAGAAGAACTACAGTTTAGAAACGACAACAAGTTTTCACTTTTTTCTCACTTCATACTAACACAATTGGAAGTTATCAAATAATGAATTGCACAAATCAGGTCTGCATGACTTGCTTTTTGCAATTGAATGAGGTATGAATTTGTTTTTACTTTGTGCCAATAATATCTGAATGAAGAGTAGAAATGTTCAATTTTCTATTCGTGCAATATTATTAATCATTATTATACTGATTTTTTTCCATCATTATGCAGTAAAATCACTGTTGGAAAACAAATCCATTGCAGTTGTTATTAATTCTTTATTATCTTTACAGAAAAGATTACTGTACACTGACGTGAAGAAATATGCAAAAGTGCATCTTGGTTGACGGAGAAAGCCGGTTGAAAATATATGGAGCTTTTAATTTATTAAATAGTATTTTATTATCGTATGTAATATTCTGTATGTTATAAATATAGTGGAATGATGATGATGGTGATATTTAATTTA
>NW_003532976.1:3164-4841 GCF_000181795.1 Trichinella spiralis
CTCGATAAAGCAAAGTTAAAATTATGTTCGTGACAATGATGAACAACAGTAGAAGTACCCAAAACTGCCAGCTAAATGTGTAGACTACTGGTTCTTCAGGTGGCGACACTTGGTAAACCATCATATCTCTAAACAATGGAACATTATCGACTGAAAATGCAAAATTGAAGATTCGAATCATAAAAAAAACACTAACCTGACAAAATCCATTTCCAATTTGATTTATGGCAGTATAAGGATCACGTCACTCCGCGTTGAAATGAACCGAAAAGGAAAGATATTTCGTCCAACTGAAATTTTGTTTTGCCCACACTTACACCTCCAATGCAGTAGCATACTGTAATTTTGTCAGGTACGATTTTTTTTAATTATTAACACAGTAAGATTTCACGTTTTCAATTTCGTCGATAATCATTGAAAGACAAGGTATTTTTTGGTAATCAGGATGTTATTTAAATTTGGCTATTGTTTTTCTAAATAAGAGAAGAAGTGACAGTCAGTCAGTCAGTCAACCTGCGATAGAGGTAGATGTTGTCAGTACAAGTAGTCGTGAACTTATGCCGTAAATATTGTTTACTGTAATGGAATAATCAATATATAAAAGTTATTTTAAGAAAAGAATCCCATTCACTTGTCTTGACTGGACAAAGTATCTTTGTAATGCCTGTATTGCTTCAAAGCGAACTGTGTAAACGACATGTTGTCCGTTGAATCACCTCCAAAAGTTTCCATCAACATAATTTTGTTATTTTCCATCCATTCTGGAAATGGTTCCACCGTTTTCACGCTGGCTTGATGCTTTTCCGTATATCTGAATTGGTCGAGTGATATTGGAGTTGTTTTCTTTTCAGTTGGGGCAAACAAATCTTGCGAAAACTGATTTTCACTTTCTGTCGGCAATGACCATGTTGAAATCAGTGAAGTTTGTTTGCTGCTACTTTTGTTGCTACCTTGAGATTTTTCCTGAAATGTAAAATAGATGAATTCACCAAATACAGATATATATATGATGTAAAGTTTTGAAATTTGAAATTTTTTTTTGAAATTTACTGCTGTAGTTGTTTTTTGATCATATTTGGTGAGTAGTCTTTTTTTTGGAGTTGACTTGTCGAAAATGCTTTCCCCATCGTCGGTAAAAGTGTTGCTACTTTGAGAGGTACGCTGAAATAGAGCAGTTTATTGTCATTAATTTCGCGCGAAAAAACAGACGATCACTTTGAAAGGATTTCGACTGGTTGGTGTTTTGAAATTGGGCACTAGCAAAGATGACGTCACGTCTGACAAATCAGTAGCGGCGGATGCATCCGTCATGCTCACATCCTGCATGAAGGACAGCGAACTCAAAGTTGAAGATGGTGTTGAAGTGAACGCCGGTAGCTGTTGGCGTTGTTTCTCTGTCACGGTTCGAATAACAATTGATCGTTGGGTTGACTGTTGATTTGTATTTTGTGCTGTTATCGTCATTTGTTGTTGTTCTTGCTCTTGTATTTTGGTATTCCTTCTTTCCAACAGCTCCTGCTTCTGTTCGAACAGGCGAGCAAGCTTTTCCGCCAACAGCTTGCATCTGTTCTCGTTGGCATATCTGAAATGCAAATTTCATTTTCCCACCAGTGAGTTGACACAATCTCAACGATATACTTGGATGGATCGATTTTCACGATTTGCACGACGCTAAAG
>NW_003532977.1:0-1530 GCF_000181795.1 Trichinella spiralis
GTAATTCATATTAAATTGTTTTTAAAGAATTGAAAATTATCAAGAATTATTTTAGATATTTTAAAAGTAGAATTTATGCATTGTTTTTGCTTTAAATACAATTTATTTTTCATTTCATTGGGGCAGTGAACGTGGCGTAAGCGTATCACTTGCCTGGGGTTGTGCAGAGTTGTTATATCGGGGTTCGAGTCCTGATATGAAAAAAGAAAATTGCGGCGTAAAGCGCAGCGCAAAGACCGTGTGTAGAGCTAACAAGCAAAACCTCTAATACACAAAACAGGGTTTGGGACGTTCCCAACCCTGGGATCCCTTTTTACAATAAATTTTGAGAAAAAACAACAAAATGAATCCTGATCACGTAGCAGCATTTACGACAGCTAAAAGAAATTGATATATGACTTTTTCCATTTTTTACATATTTTTATGCCTATTTTCACTATATTAGGTTGGTATTTCTACTGTATTTCTTTGATGAAGAGAAATGTTGATATTCATGCTATTATTTACAAGCTTTCAACTGAAAATGCTTTTTTCAGTTAAATGATCTGATCTAAGTGACTTGACAAACTGATGATTGATATGACTGCGGTTGCAAAATTTTTTTAGCTCGTTGTTACTTTTGCCGTTGTGTGTTCACTGTGAAGCGCTTACTCTATCCCTTTTACTTGCAATGCACACCTAATTTGGTTTTCATTTTGTTTTATTGTTAATGGGATATTCACATAAATCACTAAAATCTATCCGCTTACACTCTAATTCTACTTATTTTTTCAGTCTTATTGATCGGTGCCTTTTAAAAAATCAAACAGATTTAAACTAGTTGAATTTTTTTAATAATCAATCGCAAATTGCCAGGCATTCAAAGTTAAAAAAATATTGTGGTTCAAGATGAAAAAGTTCAACTATATTTTTTCTGTTTAAAAATTAGGGGAATGTATATGTATATAAATGTATATACATGTATTATATTATATTACATTATATTGTTGTGACAGAAAATGTTAAACCAAAATATATATATAAAATGAATCATTATTGCAGTTGAAAAAATTTATTTCTCAATATATTTCTTCATTTTAATAATAAAAATATCATTTTAATATTTTAATTCATTTACTTTGTAATTCATATTAAATTGTTTTTAAAGAATTGAAAATTATCAAGAATTATTTTAGATATTTTAAAAGTAGAATTTATGCATTGTTTTTGCTTTAAATACAATTTATTTTTCATTTCATTGGGGCAGTGAACGTGGCGTAAGCGTATCACTTGCCTGGGGTTGTGCAGAGTTGTTATATCGGGGTTCGAGTCCTGATATGAAAAAAGAAAATTGCGGCGTAAAGCGCAGCGCAAAGACCGTGTGTAGAGCTAACAAGCAAAACCTCTAATACACAAAACAGGGTTTGGGACGTTCCCAACCCTGGGATCCCTTTTTACAATAAATTTTGAGAAAAAACAACAAAATGAATCCTGATCACGTAGCAGCATTTACGACAGCTAAAAGAAATTGATATATGACGAATCCACCAC
>NW_003532978.1:0-3891 GCF_000181795.1 Trichinella spiralis
AGACGCTGCTGATGTGAGCAATCATGAAACCGTGCATCGACGGTCACCAATACGTCAGCGTCTCACTGAAAGTCCCCCCCCCATTTGACGTGTACAGTGCCGCTAATTTTGCTCGTCGTACTCAAATCGTTACTGCTTACTATCTGCGCCAAGGCAGAAAAATGTCACAAATGGTGGCAAATGTCAGTCCGTCCAGGATCATAGAGCTGCGGGTGACGTTGATCGTGGTCAGCATCATTGGTACATTTCTGATTTGCCAAACTCCGTCCGGAGTACTGTACGTTTGGGAGTCGATGCAAATGAATGCCTCCAACAACAGCAGACCGGATTGGTTCTACACGGCCGTGGCCGTGTCGAACATACTGGTGGTCTGCGGCAAGGCGATCAACTTCGCCGTCTATTGCGTCTCCAGTAGCAATTTCAGATCGAAAATCAAACGCCTCTTCACCGTCAGCAAATTTAGTAAAGCCCATTCTCTGATGTATAATTTGAAAAACTACACCAACACCACAATGACTCAAATAGATCCTGAATCTGAAATGATGCTGTCGACCAGGCGTTCCAAAGACAGCTACACGATGACCAAGTACGAAGTGCAAAAGCTCAATTCCACAAAATCAAGCGCAAACAACCACGTAACAATAGCCAAGCTCGACTTGGCTGAAAAGTGAACCAAAGAGAACAAAAAAGTTATTTTTTGGGGCATTTTCACCCACTTATCTAGATAAAAGCAATATCTATTCATCGTTTACTTTTGAAATACACAAAAAAACAGATCTGTTTGAAACTTGTTTTCACTTTTGTTTCAATTTGAATGGTTGATTCACTGAATATATGTTGGGGAATGGAAAGCAGAAAAGAAAAGCAGAATGAAAGAAAACTGTTGTTGTTGCACGATGAACGAACAACAAGAATCCGTTTAATGAAAAAGCTCAATTGGGTTGTTGTGTTGTTCAATGCAAATAAACAAACCAATTTCAACAGCTGCAGTGTTTCAATTTAATTGTTGCATTTGTCTGTTCCAATTTGAAATTTGAATTCAGAAACGTTGAACGTTAGGAAGCATCCTGTACAAATAAAAGCAAATGAAAATTTCATCTTTATCTTATTACTTAATTACTTTATCATCATTATTAAAAAGGATAAAATAGAGTCATCAAAATGAACGTCAGCGGATGAATGAAATAAAAGTTTTGTTTCAACAATGAATAAAGAAATAACAAAACCAATTACTACTAGTCACTAGTACGTCATACTGTAAAATAGGTTCAATTTTGCTTTTTTAAAAATATTTTCAAGTGCAAATTTTATAATGAAAAAAATAATTTAAAAAATTCATCTTGAATTTCAATAATTAATAATATACAAACAATTTAAAATCTTTTCAACAATTCAATTGAACTGTTCAGATTAGAAATGAAGATAAGATTTTACACTTGAGTAAAAAATCCTTTTTTCTTCTAATTTATTATTCAAATGGAACAAAATCACAACAGTAAATAAATAAAGTTCAATAATTTTTGCAGTTATAAAAATATTTTTTCCGCATATTTCAAAAAAGTTGAATTTAGCAATTATTTTTACTTTTTTCTCAATTTTATTACAATTCAATTGACTGCAACATATTTTACACTTCATTTGAAACAAACGCACTATACGTTCGAACATTAATCATCGAAAATTTACTTACTGCTTATAATATATTGAAAAGAGAATGTGATTATTATTATTCATCGGCAATCGACTGAACTCCACTGACCATGCAATGAATGAAAATTCAAGTGAAATAATAACACTTGAACAGATTTAATTACAACTCAATAGCAATCGAATTTATTCTTTTTCTTATCAGTGTGTAATATAATATAAATATGTGTGCGCATTTTTAAGATTAAAAAAAGCATTTGCTGCATTGTGAGTTTTTCCCATTCGAGCATTTGTGCAGCAAATACGTTGAACAAATCACAAATACAATTTACATTTAAATGTAGCACTTAGCTCAGATCCAATAGATAATATGAATTTATTTCATTTTATTCCGTAAATAAATAAATAAATATATATATGAATTTTTTTCAGTTTTCTCTGAACAAATCCACACAAACAACTTTCGGTTACTGGAATTAGGTAAGAACAGCTTGAATAAATAGTCCAGTATTTTCAGTTTCGAGGAGTAAAGTTTAAATCTGAAATTCTCAGCTCGCCTATTCATTTAACGACAACATTTGGTGTAATTAACTAACTGGTCACATATCACCACATCAGCATTCGTTGTTCGACGTTATTCCGTTATTTTATTCGCAATTTATCAACTAACAACATCTTTGTTGTCGGTGCATTTTGCTGTCCATCAACGAGCAACAATATTCATTTCTTATTTCTATTAATAATACATATATCAAAATACAACTAATAACTACAACAAAATTCCTCTCTTCATTATTTTGCATTATAATTTAAATCCAAATTCAAATTCAATTAATACAACATTTCATCAACAATAAATACTTCATTTGAAATAAACAAAAAGTATAACAAATAATTTCAAATTTTGTACATTTTGCAAAGTTTAAATTGAGTAGCTCTTCCTGAAAAAGGGAAATTTAAATTTCCATTTACAAAGAAAAATAAATAACAACAACAAAATAACGGCATATAAAAGTATAAAACAGTTGCTTATGATGTATACATGTTACATATATATATACTATTTCAATAATTGATATATAATATTTTCTAATGAAATATTTAACACGTGTTCAACTGTTCGGAATGGTCCAGTGAAGTTGCTGACCACGCAAGTAGAGATTGTTCAAAATATTCTGAAAATTATTCTGCTTGTTTTCAGTCATTTCTTTATACCTTTCATACAGTACCAACGCACTGTGCGCATCTTCAGCAGAGTCGTGAGTGTTCGACTGAATTCTTATATCTAAATGTGACAATATTTGCATAATTTAATAAACATCACATCAAATAGCTAAAATGCATACTCAAAAAAAACCAAGCCAAAAATCGAAGTGAAATCAACCTTCGCCTTGGTAGTCGAAACAATTCTACAGTATCAACAGTTTGCTCAGGAGGAACCTGAATGCACAGATGACAAAATTGAATTGAGCAAAGTTGATGATGAAAACATGAATAAAGAAAAAAAAATTTTTTTTTCATTACATAAATATTGATAACTTTGAAATCATTTTGCAAGCCGTGACCGACAAACTTGATGCCGTTATCCACAAAATAGCGTAATTTCAAATAAACCGTTTTCATTGCAACAAGCGTATTTTTGTTACTGGTTGTCGGATCCAAATCACCTGGTTTGATGCCGCTGAATTTTGTTTGATAATCTGATATCTAAAATAATTTTAAAAGTTTCAAGAAAAAATAGCTATATAAAGATTGTATGTAGAATGAATAATGCACATACGTGTTCACGAGTGATGATGTAGTTGTCAAAGATTGGAGTGCCTTTCAGTGGTCCACTTCTGAAATAAAAAAACCGATCAACACAAAGAACTTATGTATTTATGTTCTTGTTTACCCATAAATGCAAGTCACTCTAGCTGCCAACAACAAAGACGGCTTCAGTGTCAATTTACGACCATCGCTTCTCACCTCCGCTTCTTCCTGAAATTAGAAATAATAATGACAATTATTACCACTGAGTAATAAATAAATAAATTAATTAATTATTCAGCAGACCAAGTTCAAAGTGACAAATTCAGCGTCCATGGCCACTAAATCACCTCTTTTCGGCAAATACGTGTGGTTCAATTTGATTCACCTGAGAGAACAGCTCATTGAAGTATCACTACAATTCAGTGTTGCCACATATTTCTGGAAAAAATACCCGTTCGTCCATGGGAATTTTTGCCCTAAACAAAACGAATA
>NW_003532979.1:0-1769 GCF_000181795.1 Trichinella spiralis
GCACGCATTCATAATGGAGTGATCTTGAGATGACAAATATCCTTCTCTGCTTTCAGTTTTGATCGGTAAAATGATTTCAAAATCCCCAACTGATTCTTTTTGATTATCATTTGGTTATCATCGAATACAACAATTGCAACTTGAATGTTTATTCAACTCAGTGGTCGGTTTACTTTAAATATTGAAAAAAAATTTAATACAATTTACACAAAATGTATAACCGCTGATGTTTATTTTAAACAATATTCCATATTTTTATTTTTAAATTTAAATAAAACATGGAAAGAAAAACAGCAACTCGTGTGAACAGCAGCGAATGAAAGAAACGTTGGAATAATTAAATACGAGGAACAATTTCAGAGAATAGGCTGGCAAAATCGAAAATGTAATACGATGTTAACAAATTAGCATTTGCCAGTCCTAGTTTTACCTCAAAACAGCAGCTGTGGACAATTTGTCAGTTGTTGATTTTGCCATTGTATTAAAGCCACCTTTAGCTACAATTTGTGACAAATGGAAAAGCATCTTATGCATAAATCTCGTATAACTGCCAGCTGAAGCTTAATTTATCTAATGAGCGTAGTACTTTGTTGGTTGAAATTTTTTTAACCGTATTTTTAAATTCGGGTGGATAAATAAAAGTGAAGCACTTCGAAAGCAGAAAGAAAGCGATGGACAGCACCAAGTAGTAAAACGCTTGAAGCTGCTTCAAATTCACTCTCCACTGGAGGACATCGCAATTTTTGGATGTCGACATTTGTGCGCCATTTGGGTATGATTAATTTTCTTCATTCAGAATCAACAATCAATTCAATGAATATCTCAAAAAAGTGAATACACAATTCCATGATTTTACTTCTTTTAATAAACTATAAACACTAAAAAATTAAATATATATTAAATTAAATGAAATGTATATATATATATATGCGGATTAAATGAAATGTATATATATATTTTTGTAGGCGGACTGTATATTTCTATTTGTAAATGATCCATGCAGTAAGTATCGTAGAATTCAATTTAATGCAATTTTATTGAGTTGAATCTATGAATGGGTAATGTGACAGTAGCCGAAGAGCGATTCAAACATCTGAAAAGTTAGCATTCTCGCTTGTGTTATTTCTCCTTCCTCCTGACTTGTATTTATACATGTTAGTTCAACTGACTTTGAGTCTGTTGGATGTCTTCTTCTTTCCTCATTCTTTTTTTGCACTGGTACTATCTGCGTCGCCCATCGAGAGTACTGCGTTGGTTTTAAGATACCTTGCCGGATAAGGTCATCTAATGCTGCATTCACTTTTTCGCGCAATGCAAAGGGTACTGGCCGACATTTCAGAAATTTTGTTACCCCGGTAGTGTCTGTTCCGACAATCACGGCTGGTCCAGGATAAGTTCCTAGTTCTTCTTTGAACAATTCTTGGTATTCCTGTAATATAGCATCCGGTTGCTTTTCCATAATATGGTGTACTCCGTTGATGGTGATTCCAAGAGCGTCAAACTAATTTCGTCCCAACAAACTCGCTCCAACTCCGTTAAGAATATAATTGGAGTGTGAAATAAAGTAAAATGATAAAAAATATTCCACGACATATTTCAAAGCAGTGTTAAATTTATTTAACAGGATAGCAAAATTAAAACACAAAACAAATTGTTTATTTTTTTATGCCCCCATTAAAAATTTGATACAACACAGAACAAAATTTACGTACGACAAAAGCAGAAATTTTTTATTGATAACATCGCAGTAAGCTTCTATCCTTAAATTT
>NW_003532980.1:0-800 GCF_000181795.1 Trichinella spiralis
GTATCGATGAAATTCAAAAGAGATGGAAAAGAAGTTTCAGTTGCGGAATATTTTCGTGACGTTTATGGGCCATTAAAGTATCCAAATTTGCCCTTGGTTCAAGTCGGAAGTAAAACAAAAGCAATTTATTTCCCAGTTGAAGTATAAAAATCTGATAATTGATTAAACTTTTATTAAATACAATGAATTTATTTTGG
The DNA here is from genome assembly GCF_000181795.1 of Trichinella spiralis. Lineage (NCBI taxonomy): Eukaryota > Metazoa > Nematoda > Enoplea > Trichinellida > Trichinellidae > Trichinella > Trichinella spiralis. The sequence goes on from NW_003532980.1 coordinate 198, forward strand.
CCAATTTAGCTTTGTCAAGTCGCGAACTGTCAAAGATACAACAAGAAATTGAAAGCGTGTCAAACGACTTCTATAATTCGAGTATGTTAATGATTTCAAATATTGATAATAATGAATAAATTGTTATATTTAGTTTGCTTCGACAGACGCTCCTACTCGAAATCTAAAGTGTATTGACATGGTCAAGAAATCAAATTTCAATAGTGATCCATTTTTGAAAAGTTTTGGCGTACAAATTAAAGCGGAACCACTGATTGTTGATGGACGAGTCTTGCCTCCGCCTAGGTTGGAATATGGTAAAGGAAATGGAGGACGTGTAAATAATAATTATTCATATCATTCATTTTGAAAAATATTTGTTTCATAATTTTTCTCATATGTTTAGCAAATAATTCTTACACCAAAAGATGGAGCATGGAATTCGAATGAATTTAAATTTTTTGAATCTGCTTATTGTGAATCATTTGGATTTGTATCGTTTCTACCACCACATAAAGCATCAATGTTACAGTGAGTATTGCAAAATTTCATTAATAAATCATATTAGCTTTGTTGATTATTTGCTTGATTTTTAGGGAATTTTGTCTGCAAATTGTCAGAACA
>NW_003532981.1:0-716 GCF_000181795.1 Trichinella spiralis
GGTTACTGGACCAGGTATTTACACTATGTACATTCCAAGGCGGCTGTTTATCGTCGGTCCTGTCTAATGTAATGTAATTCAAATTTCTCACCCCAAATTCAATTTTTATCCCTTGAATTGAACTCGCGGTCACTCATAACACAAAAAGATATGGCTTGATTTAGATATTACAATCAGAATTCTGCTTACCTCAGCACACATCCAATATTTATCAACACGATTTGTACACTTCAGGGTGTAGAACAACTTTTATTTCTATACTAACTTCTGTTAGTGCCTTTTTGCAGTCACAAACTAAATTTCATCATTATTTGTTTCCACCTTCATTAAAAAATGTCAAAACAACGACAAGGAAATGAACACAAGGAAGCTGACCGTAAACACAGCAATAAACGAAAGTAGAATTAGCAGTCTTGAATTTTTTTAAACTGCTTTTGCTCTGATCCCGTTTTGCGTCAAGCCAAGTCAGCTGGTACTTGCATAATGTCTCTGGACGACAAAATAACGAGGCATGTATGAGTCCTGTTTCTTTTGAAAATTTAAAAAAATCCTGCTCGCTCCCCTTTCCATTTTCATTGTCGCCGGGGAAAAATGTATTGAGAGACGGGATGATGATATCTGATTATTTGAATTCATCAGTTTCCTTGTAATTACTTATTACAAGAAGACAAACAAATAACTGGCGGACAAGTAGGGTTTCCGCTCTATCCAGCTAA
>NW_003532982.1:0-1026 GCF_000181795.1 Trichinella spiralis
TTCCTGCTCATCCGTTGGATCTGTTTCACTTACTGTATTTTCGGTGCCGGCCTTTTGATCACTGGCATCTTTGATTTGTACCGGATCCACGGAGCCGGGCTGCGGTTTCTCACTCAGCAAGAATGCTTCCTTCAGTTTCTTGTTTTGGACTTCTCGTTGCGCTTTCTGACCGACGTCAGCTTATTCACGGGTTTGGATCGTTGTTTGGCCGTGGTGGCGCCGAAATTTTACGTCCACGTTTTCAAACGCAAACTCACCACCACGATCATGCTTCTGATCTTTTTCCACTGCGTCATTATGGAAATTGTCGGCTATTTTCACACTTCTGATCAGCTATTGCTCTTTTGCTCCTACGTGACCATATTCGATAGAAGCTATTTTATCAAATCTCAAATGCAAATCAATCTGCTGCTCTCCACCACCTTGGTGGTATATCTGTTTCTGATGGTGTGGATCCGTTTCAAGATGCGTTCTGTTGAACGACTTGGCGACAACATATCCCAAAGCAGGCAACGGATGAACGTGAAACTGATCGTCACTCTGTTCATGTGTGTTGGCACGTTTTGCATAACTACCGTGGTTGGCAACGTGGTGGTCAATTTCGCTCTGAGCATATCCGATCTCACCCAGTCCATTCTGACCACCCGGTACGCGATCATTGCCTTCTTTGATGGGATATTGCATTTCATTTTGTTGTACTGTCGAATGGGCGAATTTCGCAAACTGATACACTGTCTGCTGTTGCGCCAAACTGCTGCTGCTAACAAATCCAGCATAGGGATAATCAGTTCGAAGGGGATTTGAAACGGCAAAAATAATCAAACTTAAAATCAAAGAAATTTTTCACGCAATTCTGCACGCTTTCATTGTTGTGGTTTTTCATTTTGCTACCCGTATTTACCTTGGGCAACGGTTGCTACTCCACCTAAATGTGATTAACCGTCCCGTTAGGCGCTATTTTGCTATGGTCAGGTATGGTATTCGGTGGGTTTTCTTTTCTAACTGGTTATGGTCCTTATTCACCGC
>NW_003532983.1:0-1339 GCF_000181795.1 Trichinella spiralis
TTCTAAACAAATAAATTATTATTATAAATTAGTAATATAAAATTGAATAATTCCTCAAATTTTTCAACAAACAACAATACACTTACGATCAATATTGTCACTCAAAACTCGGATGCACATGTCGAAGAGTTTTTGAATCGATTGCACAGTATGCGACCGACGGCCAGAGTAAACTTGCGTTCTAGAGTGACCCCTTTTCACAAGCTGCTGGTCCAAATAATCATAATCACCTGCAAAAAAATCACTGTACAAATATTATTGCACCAACTGTAAAAACAATTTTGACAAATATTGTTGAATAAACAAAAATTTTTTATCATATTTCCTCGGGGATATAGTGAAATTACTATTTGATTTCATATTGAATCATCCAGTAGTGATAAAGAAAGAATTTCAGAGTTCAACGTGACGTCAATGAAGACTACCACAGTAAAATAAATAACATCTTATTAGCACATGAGTGACGTGAAAACGGAAATCGCGTCATTTCATGCGCAAAGATATTATATTATGAACCTCAAAACAAAAAACAACAACCTGCATTGTGTACCTTTCATTGTACAACTCTTCTTAATTGCAGAATCATTCGTCTTTGTCTTATTGTACGGTGGTGCCTTAGAATCAGCTTTTACAAAATACATCTAAAATTCAAAAAAAAATTAAATTAAATCAAATCAAATCAAGTTAACAAAGAATAATAAATACATTCGATTGATTACTGGGTCCCGGTTCATTTAAGCTTGTCTGAAGTGATTTCAAAATTTCCACATCCGGCAGACTATCACCATTTGGAATTTGTTTCGACTTTTCTCCAAGCTTCCTTTTATGGGATCGCTTGTAATTTTTTGGCAAATGATCAACACTGCCCAGTGCGTCTGCAAAACTGTCCGATCCTGTGGTCAGCTTTTATCCTCTTCGATACATTCGGCACACGAATACAGAAGCAGAGTGAGAGTGAGTAGTCGAAGCATCCTCAGCAGGAATAATGATAGATGATTCACCATTTCACATTTAGCGGGCGGATCAAAAAAATGAACAAAAAAAAAACAAAACCAATGAAAATAAGAAAAATCCACAGCATTAACATCGGCAATATCGCGAGGATGCAAAGAGTATTTGGCAACTGTTCAACACAAAAATCATATTGAATGGAAATAAGATGAACAATCAGAAGGCAATAAAATCCACTGAAGTCCAATGTCAATTACAAATCAGAAGAATAAAAGTGAGATAGTGGGATGAAACAAGTTCTACCCACAGCAGGCAAAAAAAAGGACACTAGCCCTCACATGCCAGGTAATAGTAAAAGGTCATGATAAACAAGTCGAATCCACCACAG
>NW_003532983.1:2654-5843 GCF_000181795.1 Trichinella spiralis
TTTTGGGGGGAAAGGGTAAAAAGGGAAAAAAGGGGGGGGAAAATTTCCCCGGAAAATTTTTGGGGGGGGTAAGGGGGTTTTAGGGTTTTGGGGGGGAAAAAAATTTTTGGCCCTTTTTCCCCCAATTTTGGGGGCGGGTTTCGGGGCTTTCTTTTTTCCCCCAGGTCCCAATAAGCCTAAATGGAAAGGGTTTCCAAAAAAATTTTTCAAAAAACTTATGGTTTAGGTTAAAAATTCCAAATTACTAAATTTTGGAAAATTATTTTTCTTCCAATAATTCAAACCATCCAATATAAGGCTAAAAAAGCATTTTGGCGGGTTTTTTTCCCACCGGGACTTTCTTTTTCATAAATTCAATATTGATGTTCATAAAAAAGCAAATATTAATAAACAATGAATGCAGTAGGTACTGTTTCGTTTTGTTACACAGGCGAAATTGAAATGGGAACTTATTGTTTTCACATCGCGTTACAGTAAGATTCGAAAAGTAGTGTTGACAAATATGGTTCACAAAGTAAATCGAAGAATTAATGCAAGTTGAACATTTAATAAGGGCAGCGTGCCTAAAAATATTCAATGTAATTGACATGCAGAGCAGCAGTTTGTATTTTCCTCTTGGGGCGACCTGCCCTATTGCATCATTTATGTGCTGATAAATAAATTGTTCATCTGTTGCTCAATGACGGATTTTAAATTCATTTTCTTGATTAGTTTTACGATAAACATCTTAAAAAAATGAAACGAAACGGTATTAACCAAAAAAGTATTGAAATATTGGAAGATTCAACTTTTGAAAACGACTTCAGTTGACAGTTTTTGGGAAATATACATTATTCAAAAGGCCCCCACGATCACGAAGATGTATTCTTCGATGAAAACTAAATATGGAAAATCCAACAGCGACTTCATTCACGACAGAATGGAATAGCAGCATATTGCTGCCAAACTTGGCCATCGCCCATCTAGGTGGACCAAACGTGACCAAATTGAAAATGATGAACATTTCGAAAGAGCTGTCAAATTTTGTCGTTTTTAACATTATGCCTCCACAATAGCGTCGACATTGCACTTTAAAATTTCTTAAAAGCACATTGAAAGTCAGTACGCATTTTTCAGCAAAATATTGTTGGTAATGTCCACTGTTTTTATGAAAAGGGTAATACATATCAAAATGAAATATGAATTAACTACATGAATTATTTCATTACATTGTAACGGGAATGACATTAATTGTCACTTGGGGTAAAGAAAAGACGTACTCATAGTAGAAGAGATAATTGCGGATAATAAAATGAAATGCTAGCATTTAAAATAAAGATAAAATGAAAATTAACCATTCAAAAAAACGTATTCTACGTGAAAATGCAAATAATATCAATTAGTAACCACATATTCAATAATAAGTAATAATGATAAGTATACGATAATTGACAATACAGTATAATACAGTGTGTAATGAGTATTAACATTTGATAAGTAGTAGTTATGTAAACGATGAAATAATCTGAAATATATATAAACATAAATGAATTATCATTTTGGCAATCCAGTTGGTTTTCAACATCAAATATCAATGAAATTACTATCGATGAATTCATATTCATATATTCGATGGTAAGGTTTTTTGCTAATCGGCAAAAGTTGAACATATTTGTTGTTCATGATTGTTATAAAATTGTTTCACGCTGCATCATCAGTATTTACCCAGTAGAGCAGAAACTAATAATGAATAATAATAAAAATGCATTGCATACAGTAAATTAGTTTTCTCAAAAATATTTGTAGAAGTTTAGATTGGCGTTAGTATATGTTTATGTTGTAACTAGCATTTCCCATAATTCCAAGATTATTTATTTTTTTAAATGTCTATTTATTATAACAATTGATGTATTTTTCATTTTTTTCAAGTTATAACAGCTATTCTTGTTCCTTTTTATGAACGAAATTCATTTACATATATATTCGAAAATTTGACAAATTTTAGTTGCCCGTGTGAACTCTGATGGTCAGAGTGCAGACTTCAAATCTGTAGTCGGTTAATAGCCGAAGTGGTTCGATTCCACCTCATGGGCGAGATTTTTATTTCCTTTTCTGAATGGAAAATTTTATTATGAATAGTATTTTGTATTTATAATATTGTTCATCATATAATTTGTAGAAGACCTGCATGATCATAAAACTGCTTATGCGATATTTTGTCTGTTTAGAATTATGTGAATAAATGAATTGCAGAACTTTTTTTTAGAAAAAACTATCGTTTACATATACAAGAAATGGGAAATGGAAATGGTTTGTGTTAATATTATGCCCGCGAATGCTGACGATGTGATAATTGGAATTGTGGATATTTTCTGCTAATCATGTGAACCACGTTGGTGTAATAGCATTTCTTGGTAAGCTGAACTCATATATTTATTACGTAACATATATTTTGGGAATTTTATTTTGCTGAGTGAAGCTGCGTTGCGTGTAATTCTTGAAATAATATGAGATTCTGTTGATAATAATTTAGATTTTGTAAATGCTTACAGTGAAGTTGATTTACAGGTATAAATTGAAAAACTTCCCATTATTAGAGATAAAGTTTCCATTTTCGTATTCTGAAATAAGTTTTGACAACAGTTGGAGTGAATAAAGCTCAAGTTAGGGTGGAATAAATTATTATCCAGTTTAAAATTATGACTTTATGTATTATTTCCTAGATGATTTTTCTACTGAGTTCTGCCATTTTATCATCTAACTTGTGCATACGCTTGGCTGTTACTTTTTTGTGTTGCAATATCTATTTTCATTCTCTGCAGTTTATCTGCTTTTTCTGTGTTTCATCATTCTGGGTTTTTTAGTCTTTATGTGCGTTTCACAGCGCGGGTAATGCAGCTAACTTCATAGTAAGATCGACATTCAATACCCAGGGGCAGTTTGTTTTATCATCCAAATTTCGCCAGAAGGATACCATCCTTAACGTCTTATGTAACATTCATACATGGAAAAAATAGAAGTATGTCTGCAAAAAGATTTGGCATTCTGTAGTGGCTCAATATGCCATTTCAAGGGTACTCGCATTTTCCACGGTGTTCAGAGTACAAATTCCGTGTAACCAATCGACCAAGTTTTTTTCGTTTGGATCAATTTAAAGCGAAGAAATTACGTTCGGAAGAAGATTGGGCAGTTATTCGTCAGTCAGATAGG
>NW_003532984.1:0-1411 GCF_000181795.1 Trichinella spiralis
ATACAATATCCTTGACAACAAGCAAAATATTATAATATATTATATTGCTTGAGTTATTAAAAAGCGGATCAACAACCAAACAACAAATAAGCAGAAAAAAAATAAAGATAGATCTGGTTTGCAAATTTCAAAGGCCACGCTACCACAAGGTCATGGATGTTGTGGAGCAGACACAATAGAAGAGTTGGAAAAAGCAAACGGAAAATTCGACCCTAGGAAACGTGCGGTGGTGTCCTTGAAAGCACTCACTTACTTACTGTTCATTGTATATGCTCCTCCGCCTCCTCCTCATCTTCTTATTGCTCCATCTTTTCCAAGTTTCACATACGAATTATCTGTTTCACTCTCACTAATCTCCCTCTCTCTGTGTGTACGCATACATTATGAATTATATAGTTTACATTTGATTTCTACTTATTTTTGAGTGAATAATGCACAAACAAAATTGAAAAATTCCAACTTACTAGCAATAAAAATGCAAATAATAATACAAAATCAATGAAAGTTCTAAAGTTGAGGACGTGATTTTTTTTTGGGAGAAATATTTTAAAAAAAAAGACAAAATTTGAAAAATTAAAAAATACGAAGAAGAAGAAGATAACGCAGATGAAGAGATGAATATGACGACAAAAATGAGGAAGAAGAAATGATCAAGTGTTGATTGTTGGTTGTTCACTGCTGCTGCTGCCGTAATGCGAATGCTTTCTTTCAGTTTCTTTGTCGTCGGAACGTGCGTTGATGTTTTTATTTATTAAAATAATCGTCGTAGAGAAGAACAGTGACAATTGAACTGGCAAGTGATCACAAGGCGAAATAGAGGAAAGATTGGAAAAAGCGTTGAAAATAGAGAGAAAAAGAAAAAGCCGAACAAACTAGGTCGTCGTATAGGAAAAATGACCACTGGTCGACAACTGTTCTGACCAATCAGCGTTGAACGCTTTTTGTCACGAGCTGACCCGTGAGGGTCGTCCGTCGGCCGGGTCAGACAATGGACACTGAACTGTGTTGTGCGACACTGACCGTTTTGACCCCCAATGTGTGGGGAGATGACCGCCTTCGGCCGGTTTTATTATCGACGCCGGAAACCGAACCAGAACGGCCCCCGAACAGAACGTGTTGCCTCTCCTCCCCCTAAGGGCGCCTAACCCCGAATCCCAACCAAAGCCCGGCCCGAACTAATTCAAAATCCGACCCACCCACCCGGGTTAAGAACAAAAAAAAAAACCCCCCCAAAGAAAAAATGGCAAAATTTTTACCGGACCTAAAAAAAAACCAGTAAAAAATTGCCAAAAAAAAGTTGGGCCAATAACCCCCTGCTTAACTGGGCTAAAAGTGGGTTAACCTTGGAAAAAAACCCCAGAAATGGAGAAAATTGGGGCCAGAAAAGCTCCTGTAAAGAGGGAAAAAAAAA
>NW_003532985.1:0-2366 GCF_000181795.1 Trichinella spiralis
ATATTTGAATTTAAAAATTCAAACAAACTCTTAGAAACATACCCAAAGACCAGCCATTTTAAATGATACAGGTAAAGCAAAACAACCAGGACCAACCATGCAACGCAAAATGTTCATTAAAGTTCGTGGACTTCTAACAAGTAAATGAAAAAATATAATACAATAGATACAAATAATAATAATTCTTAATATTATATGATGTACGAGACAAGATGAGCTGCATTTCTTTCATTGGCTATTTCTTGGCACAACGGTGCTGCTTGTGAATCTGTTTGGAGAGAATTGTCAGATCCACTCGCTTCAACACAGTTGTCAGAGTTTTCATTTTCCATAGCCTGAAAAATATATATAATACAACCTATTTTACAAGATAAACAAGCAAACTTATATATTAAATATGCTTTAATGCAACACTGGAAATTTTTAATGTTTAACAAAATATATATGTAAAAATGCCTAATTTTAATATAACAAAATAAAATTAAGCTCAAAGCTGAAATATAATCATTATTAAAAATTTCCCAATCATTTTTTACATAATCATTCATATTAATAATTTTCTTATTAAAACTCTTGAATTTATCAGTTAGAACAACAAAATATATTCTTCTGTACAACGTGGAGATTTGGAATTTGAGATGTGTGAAGTATTCAAAAAGGTTTAATTACAAAATTCAAAATTAAATCGCTAAATATAGCTTGTGATTCCCCGTTGTAAGTACGAAATTTGTCACTGCATGCCAGCTAAACAAATAAACAGCCAGTAAAATGTCAGTTTATGAATTCGCCATTATGCTGATGATTCAATGTATTTGTTTATTGGTGAATTGAACAGGCACCACAACTTTAACGCAACAGTAATACATACTGATATATTCATACATCCATATACGTGTATATAAATTAAACTTTCTACAAATATTGGGCATTTAAATTCTTAATACTTCATATTTAGTCTGGATTTAATTTTTATTCTGTATTGTACTTTAATAAAAATATCACATTATTTCATAAAAATAACTTTTATTATAAAATGTAATTTTCGATAGATGCTAGCATTTCTTTTACAGATAACTTCAATAAACTTTAGAATATAGCATTGATTGAATTACATTCTAAAGAAAGAGTAATTTAAAACTATTGGAAACATTAATTTAAGATAAGAATGATCTAAACAGTTTCAATTTTCAAAATTATCTTTAATTAAATATAAATTTGAAATAAGCAGCTTTTACAATACATAAAACAATTTCATGCTAACAAGGAAATAATGTTTCAAAATCTACAGTTGCACTGTATATTGCAAATCATGTAAAAATATAAATTACCCTCAGTTAAAAAATTAAAATAATTTGATTAATTTAAACTAAGAAGCTCGAATAATGAATACAATCGTAACACCAAATTTACTTATAATAAGATAAAACTTTTAATTGTTCAATTTTTGAATGTACATCTCAAACCAAGGTCGATGTAAATTAGACAAATTTTTATTTTGAAAATTATAAAATTATCTTTAGAACAAAACAAGAAAAGCATTCATTACTTCTTAAAAAATTTATTGCATTTCCTGAGATTTAAGATTCAGTCAAAAAGATTTAAGTTCAACTTCATTTGTCATTGTATAAAAACCTCAATATCTATTAAAAATGCAAAACATCATCATTATGTTTAAATTTTTAATTATATATAAAAGACTGCTCATCGACGTAACAAAACATTGATTCTGTGCAGCTTGCAATGTGTTCATTTGAAAGCGAAGCATTCACACCACTTTTACATAAAATTCAAAAGTAACGATGAAAAAAACAACTTCAATTATTATATTAAAGAAAATCAGATGCTAATATCAATACTTCAAAAAACACTATATAATGAAATGACTGTATTTAATAATCTGCTGTGATTATTTGTTTTCACCCATCAACTGAGTAGCCCATATTAAATTGAAATAATCGTTATGAATGAATCATCGAATGACCACAAAAACATACATAATGAAACATACATAAACGTTTTAGTATCAAATACATTTTACTTGAAATATCTTTAAACACATACGTATAGAAGTAAAAGTTCAACAAGATGCACGCTTGAAATCGAACATTTCGAAATGATTCACATTTTACATAAAATTAACTAACAAAGACAAAACTTTTTACTGAAAAATAGAGATTCCATGCTACTAAACCTTCCACAGATTGTTAAGCGCATAGCATGATTAATTTGGAAATTAAATTACGTGATATTGAATTTCCAATAAAAACTGCTAGCTACCTAGGGTATTTCACACAGTCCGTCTTGCGCAGCAAATCTTCTATCTTTTTCCGCACTAATCAGTATACAGAAGGTAGCAAAACAAAATC
>NW_003532986.1:0-708 GCF_000181795.1 Trichinella spiralis
ACGCACTTAATCTCTCTTATTAACTAGTGTCGGTTAGAACAGTACTTAATCAAGTGCCGATAGATCCAGTCTTGACATTTTCAACCTAAAGAACAGTCTATCGTGAAAGGTAAGTAATAATTGTACTAGATGCTATTCTGTTCAGTTTTAGGCTCCAGGCTCCATTTCCTACAAAAAGAAGATGGCATGTAACGACACTGCATTATCAGTTGGAGTTCGCATCAGGTGAGTTCAAGATGCATCCTGAAACCTAATAGAATGCAGAATACACTGGATTCCATTAACAAATGGCTGCAAGAAATCTCAGTGATGTGAGGGAAGCATAACAAGGTACGGTAATCAGGGGATCAAGAGAAGCGTAAGAGATGTGGAAGAGGAATATATTTCGAAGAAAATTATTTTTCCTAAAAAAAATTATGCCCTCAGGCTACGCCTGTGGATAAGCTTCAAGCCACGCCTTCAGGTACGCCTCAGGCTGTGCCCCAAGCTACGCCTCAGGGTACGCTGCGGGCTACGCCCCCGGCTATATTTTTTCAAATTTCGAAAATTTTCAATTTTTCAAACAATTTGCCCCAGGCTACGCCCCCGGCGTCGCCTCAGGCAATTTTTAAAAAAACAAATTGCCTCCGGCCACGCCCCACGCCAATTTTAAAAACTATTTGCCTTTGCTACGCCTACGCATTTTAAAAACTATTTGCCTTCAGGTTA
>NW_003532987.1:0-1073 GCF_000181795.1 Trichinella spiralis
ATTAACTTGTTGTGGCTTTATAAATTTATAATATATTTTTTAAATTTTATTTCAATAAAATGAATTTATTAATTTATTATTAAGTTTATACTATTGAAAAGAAAACTTTCTCAACTTTTTGTATTTGTATTTATTTTGTCACTAAGGGGGAATGATTTTAATTATTTCTTTTTTCATTTATCAACAATTTAAATGTTAAATTTTTTTATTTCAAAAAATAAACCCAAGTACAAAGTTTATGAATGAATTATTTACAGTAATAAAGTGCAAAAGTTCAAATGAACTTTCCATTGAATTTGCGAAATATCGAACAAATGTATGCAAATTGAATTATTTCATATAAATCTACGGCTAAATAACTGCTACGCGTTGAATTTGAAAAAGTGATTTCACATGTTTTTTTCAGTTTCCGCTTCCAAGATGCAAGTCAGATTATGGAATTTTTTTTGATTTATTGAAGAGAAGAAACATTTTTGCTTGTGTCTTGCACGTGTTCTTCAATGGAATTTCAGTTTTCACAATTGATCGTTGAAATATATCAGAAAAGTTCTTAACAAACATTCGTGTATTTTAAATAATGAAGATTACTGATATTTCATTGAAATAATTTTTTTTGAAGATAAAAGTGCAGATTATTTTCTATTCAGATAACATGTTGTAGTGGAATAAGTTTGCCTTTTATTGGATGCCAGTTTATTTATTATATTACTTTGAAGCTTGCAATGAGCAAGCTGAGCAGTGTGAAAAAGCCGAGGAAATGTGGCCTTGCTTCCAGCTGTCTGGATTGGATGAGAAATGAGCGCAGTCGTGGAGGAACAGTTGCCGCCTGGCAAAGCTCCACACGTCAAGCCATTCACTGAAAATTCTGAGTCACAGAGAACATTTTTGCTTGCATTGAATAGCAAGCAGGACGAACTTTTCCCACTAGCGTTCGTTCATTGCATTCAGTTTTTGATTTTTCCAAAAAATCGTTGCAAAACTTCCCAGCACGATTATTATTATTATTATTATTAATTCAGCAACTTGTTTGCAGCATTTGTTGGGATTTTTCTGCAAACTGCCGGTGAATACCG
>NW_003532988.1:0-1139 GCF_000181795.1 Trichinella spiralis
TCCCGAGAGTATATATAACATGGATCATAACCTGAAATGAAATAAAATCAGGCAAACAAACCATTCCCAAATCGCCTATGACAAGCATCATGTTTATTATGATGGTTGAATTGGTGACAATTGGTCATTAGAATGATTATTCAACTGACAGTGAAAATTGAAGATGTTCTTTTCAACAGTTTTCGTGTTTCAATGTGAGCTTAACCTTAAAATTCCCTATAGAAAAAGAAAAATATAAAAAAATTACATTTATAGAGGAATTGTAAAAATAGAAGTTGAGGAAAATAAGAAATTATTTATTTATTTATTTATTGTTTGTTTATTTGTTCAAATTTATCATGATATATATATATATATGCCCTGTATGCCTGCTTTTTGGTACAATTTGAAATTCATTACAGTGATGTAGAAATGGTTGCCAATTTACATGTAACGGCTAATGAAATTTATAAATTATTTCTAGAAATTAAAATAATTTCAACTGTCAAGTGAAAGAATTAAGCAAGTATTGTTGAGAAAATTACAATGACCAACATAAATTACATTTCAATGGAGAGCAACTAAATTAAGCAATTTGTTTAAAGAATTGCTTTTGCTTACAGCAAACAAAACATAAAAGCAAACTATGATTTAGCAATTTCAATTGCAACTTTCAAAAATTTAAAAAGAGCTTTTTTCATTTATCTACAACTGACTTTCAATATATATATATATATATATTTGAAATAAAACTGAATATAAAATATTTAGAATATAAATATCTTTGATTTTTCCGTATATCATTTTAATCTTGGATTTCATACAAATCATTCGTACTAAAATTTATTTATTATAATTATTTTTTTCCTTTTATATTTATTGAACGAAAATGTTTTAATATTAAAAAAAGAAATAAAAACAATATTAAACACTTAAAAAAGTATAAAAATAATTTAAAGTAAGAAAAAAGAATAAACAAATCACAATCATATTAATATTATCCTTGTCAACTTTTAAATGTTTAAAATAGAAGCGGACAAAAGTTTCTACTTGAAATTATAAATTAGCCTGTTTAATATTGTTTACTACCCAAGTTAACAATTTTCTGTAGACTAACTAGTTTCGATGATCAATTTCAATTGCTATGCAATAAATTTGTA
>NW_003532988.1:3072-5770 GCF_000181795.1 Trichinella spiralis
TTGTATTCTTACTGGAAAAAATGGGCTTCATTTCATTATTAATTATTTATAATTTTATTGTTTCGAAAAATGAAATTCATGTTTATATTGTATTCATCATAATCTAATTAGCATAATAGTAATATGTGATTCTGTCACGGTTGAAAAATGTTTTTTCTTTTTTTACTTTTTGTGTGTGCTATTTTGAAAAATGCATTTTGCAAACAAGCAAAAGCGCAATAAAATTGGTGTCAAATAATTTTCCATACCGACTGGTGAAATGCATTTTCCACTCATTCTAAATACTAGCTATAACGTTAGAACAAAAATTTCGAATCTTTTCAAATTATCCCAACAATGATGATTTTTGTTTTACAATTTATGTGTTCATTTCTATTTGCAGTTTATTTTATTAACTTAAATTTAATTTGCATTATTTATAAAAAAAATCAGTCAATCAATCAATCAATGGTGATTTTCAGCTGCTTCATATAGTAGTGAGCGTTGTGAAGCTTGTAAAGCAACATTAGCAATAAAGATCGACTATTATCATCATCATCAACAATTGATAAAATGTTTCAGTGTTTTGTGGTTGTATCAGTTGTTTAGGATCGTTGTGCAAATGTCAAAAAGTGAAGCTTAAATAACAAAATATCCACCATCAGCATAATAATAATAATAATAATAAGCAACAGCGTTGTGTAAGATGTAGTAGTGGACGAAAAAAAAGTTAATAATCATAAATGAAATTTCTCCAAATATCGATAGAGTGGATTTTCTTTTTGAATTGAAGCATTCTGTTTTTTTGCTTTTTACAATTTTCATAAAGTGAAAAATAAAGTTATCATCCAGGGTGGTCAGTTCGATAATGCAATTTGGCTTATTAAAGTAGCATAGATGTTGTGTGAATGAACAAATGAATGGTTCCCAAAAGCAATATACATCATGCCAATGGATGTTGCCAATTTTCTTTTGTGCTTACTCTGCATGCGTTCTTCCTTCTCACTGAAGAAAGAAAGGAAGGAAGAATATTCAGAACAACTAGCTTGGTATAGAATTGATACATTCAATTGCACATTGACCTTTGCTCAACAAACAAACAAAAAAAATACAAAAAATTGAAAACAAAAAAATTAAATAAATAAATAACCAACCAATGCCTTCAATATTAAAAATATATCAGAAAATGTATTTAATATTTTTGTAATTTATTCTACTGTATACTGTATTGTATTGTATTGTCTTGTCTTGTACAGTATTGAGCAGAATATTCATCAACAATAGTATAATAATAGAGTATTTGTTCAATCTTTGTTTCACTTATTGCAATTCTGTTCAAACAGTCTAAATACAATTTATAGCAGCGGAGCATGATGAATCACGGACGGCTGAGAGAATAATAATTAACTTTTCATTGTATTAATTTGATTACCATGTGGAAAATGTTGAATATGCTCTTTCAGAAATGACATGTGTAAAGCTTTTATTATAAACATCACACATTTATTACCGGACATTGATTTAAAAACAAACGATAGAATTTCAAATGATCCTTTCAAAACAACTTATTCATATTATTAGCACAGAAATTATTTATACCTTGTAAGAAAATTGGACGATCACTGTCAATGAACAATGGACAATCCCCGTTTATATTCCAGTATACTACACACACATGCATAGATGCACAATATATTAAAGCAGTTTATTTCTGCACCACCCTCATGTGTCTTTGATTCCAACAAAACAAACAATTCAATATCAACAAATATCAATCTTTATATGCAGTATATAAATTTCATTTATTATCAAAAACTAATCATATCTTTAAAAAGTAATTTTTTCTTTTCAACAATAGCAGAAGTAAAAAACAAAAAAATCAAGCAATACTATATTATTATTATTATCTTACGGGGTGAAAGTGAATGATCAAACAATAATTTAAATGAAAAATCAGTTAAGAGCAGCTGACATGATCATTGTGAAAGAAAGAACTTTGCAGTAATGGATTATTACTGGGAAGATATTGCTGTAATAAGTTTTACATATGCCATGAGAATAAGAATAAGCCCATCGGCTAATACTAAGCATCATCATCAATTGCATAAAATAAATAAACTCAGGATCAGTTCTTTTCTATTTTTTCTATGCTTAATCAAAGAGAAAAGTTACGACTTTTGTGAAAAATACCAACGACCAGTTTTGTGAAAGAAGCACAGGAAATTTTTCCATTATACAAAGCAAGGCTATTTTTAAAACATTAAAAAGAAAAAAAAGTAGTTCGCTTACCTCTTTTTTTAAATAAATATTAAATTCAATTTATTTCGCAAATGTAATTCAATTTTGAAATTAAAAAAAGAATAATAATTTCACCTTATGAAATTGTGCCAAAAAAATATTGCCAATCAATCAATTCATCCAGTGAATAATTTGATCCAATAAATAATGTTGAATAAGAAATTTTTCATTCAGTCAAGAATTAATTTAAAAATTTTAATGATTAGTAAGTAAATATTTTTTCAAATTAATTTTATATTTTATAGGCAAGTTGTTTTATATGAATTTTTGGAGATTTAAAAAATTTAAACGACAACAAAGAAAAGCTTCTTGGACTTTGCAATAAATAAATATGGAATAAAGTAAAAGATGGAGAAATGTAATAAGTAATCAATTAATTATTTTATTAAACCATCTTTTTTGTTTCGTTTTTCAAAAGTAG
>NW_003532989.1:0-1339 GCF_000181795.1 Trichinella spiralis
ATGGAGGAGGTGGAAGTTGTCATATGCGTTCTTCCACTCAATCTTCACGTATAATATTCAGGTGTAGGTTCATTTATCAATACTGACAACATTTATGGGCATTATTTTCTCAATGGCAGAAAATAGGGGCATCTGCATAAGTCAGTGCTATTGGCGGTACAATGACATAATGAAAACTTTAAGGAGTCATTTCAAAAATGAAGGGAACGTTACTGCCATTCTGAAAGTATCAAAGGTGGTCGTATAAAAGTGTGTTCTCTAGCTAACAGCAGCTTTCCTAGGCTATGCTGAAACAATCTTGTGCACGATTTGAGCAGTGACAAGCATTTAGGGGTGCGATTGTGCGACAGCAGTATCCCGGTGACAGACATTTCCTTTAAACAATTGGGCAAGTATGTTACATTAGCAATAAACTTTACAGTGGACAGTAAAGATAATGCGGGAGGGGTTGAACCGCTATGTCAGAGTACTACTTTACAAATGGATTTGTAAGGACTATTTAAAATTATAGCAATATATACCATTAGAACTATTATATATTGGCTTGGCCGTAATAAAGTCTCGAATATTAATTGAACATCATTACTGAAGAAAAACGCGCTAGTTTCCATTCAAAAAGACTAAAATCAAGCAACTACGAAAAGCTTAAAAAGCGCGCATGTTAAATGCAGTGTGCCATGAAAAAGAAAGAAAACATTGTACGAAAAAATAGCAAATATATGAAAATTCATACCTGTCAGCAGACTTGTCAGGGATGACGTATAAGACAAACGTAGAGTCATACATTTTGTAACGGATGTTCGTGGTTTCTTCATATTTTCAGTCTTACAATCACAACGTATTTGTTGAACTGAACCATGAAAATGACCGAATGACGCAACGCAGTAAGTAATTAGACCGCCCTTCAGCAGCGAACATTTATAATATAGTGCAGTTCTCTCAATAAACAGAAGTTTATATAAGGAACATTGCTACCGAATTTGAATAACACAAAGTGCACGTAGCGGAATGCCAACGGCAGTGCTTACCATCACATTTGCATAAAGTTACTCTTCTGACCTAGAAATGCATGTATGCTTTGAAAACGTATAATAACAATGTAATGAGCCAACACCGAAGATTATAGTAATTGCTGAGCAACAACAGAATCCTCAATACGTTACAGATGAAAGTCTCTGTCTATCACAAATAATATTATGGCGTAAATAAAAGAAGTATAAAATAGTGTCATACGTAAATGGAGCTGTACTAGCATGATGATATACTTTGCAGTGTTCAGAAAATTTATCATTAATTTAGAGGACTGGATGTTTAGTGAACATTTCATCAGACTTTGATC
>NW_003532990.1:0-1297 GCF_000181795.1 Trichinella spiralis
CGGTTGGCAAGAGTACATCAGCGAGTCGGGCCGACCGTTCTTTTACCACCCTTTAATTGAAATTGCATCTTGGAAACCGCCTCGCAGTTCGGTAATTGATCGTTCAATTTTTTATTCTACCAATACGAACAGAAAGAGAAAAACGTTTTAAACAATTTAAACATTGTTTTTTTAACTGGTTTTTTATGTTGTTAAGCAATAAGCTTCGAGTGTATTATTTATTATTTTTTCAATTTTTTTGTGAAACATACAGACAAGCACGACAAATCAGCAGTGCAGCGTTGCTTCGTCGACGCGCACAATGTTGGATTCGTCGTCATCTTCAGTGTTGGACAATTTGTCAGAAGTAGTTGATCGTCGGCGGGCAGTTGTCGACGACGTTGGGCTTTCGTCGTTGCTCAACAAACCGAAAAATGACCACTGCGGATGGTCGAAATTCAAACTAAGAACGGATGTAGATATGGAGCCACAGCAGCATCAACTACAACAACAACAACAACAGCTGCAGCGCAGCGGGTTCTCAATTGGAGAGGAAGTGGACGACGGGCGTGGCGAGCATTGTGTCAGAGTTAGCATACGCGACTTTTCCGACCTCAATCGGCTGCTTTCAACTTCGCAACAGCATCCAGCGACCAGACCAACGTCCACATCCCTGTATGGCCAGTGCATGTCAGCTTCGGATGGTGCTTTGAAATTTTCCGCCTTTCACTCGTCCACCGGAGTAAGAGGGGAGAATTTTTATTTAAAGAAAAAAAAATTTTTTTTTTTCTCTTTTAATTTTTCATTCATCTTACAGACTGTCATCAAATGCGGCAATTTGAACAGATGCAAAGTTATGGAAGCTGGAAAGCGAATAAGGTGTGGTTGGTCATTTGTAAATTTGATTTGATTTTGTAATTTCACTTTTCTTCTTCTCAGAAAACACTGGTCGACTTGTTTCGTTTATTTGACCAACGCCCATATGATTTTTTATAAAGATAAAAAGTCAAGTGAGGTGAGAAAAGCATATTTTATTTTTATTAGGAAAAAAGTGTTTATTAATTTGCTTTTTTGAATATTGCATATTAGCATAGCAACAATTGATTTTAATTTTTCAGAAACAAGGCAATCAGTATTGCGCGCCGTTGGGCGTTTGCGATCTTCATGGCGCCAAGATCAAATGGTTTGATCGACGACAAAAACAAACGAAAACGATTATTTCAAGTATGACCACGGGCTTTTATTGATATGCTTTATTTAATTTATTATGTGAGTGTTTCAGTGGACTGGTCGACGGTACGGCTTATTTGTTTCATAC
>NW_003532990.1:3307-4351 GCF_000181795.1 Trichinella spiralis
GTTTCATTCCAATTTCAAATCCCATTATGCAGAATGAGTATGAAATTGTGTCCGCAGGACGTTGTGTCTTTTTTTAAAAATATTTGCCTTATCTTATATATATATATATATATATTATACTTGTGATGAGAAAAAGAAATGCATTTTTTGATTTCACTTAATTCATATATTCTTTGTGGAAACTTTATCCTGATTATCATTATTATTATTATTATTACTGCTCTTACTGAGCATACTGTTTCTTTTTTCTGTTCAATCAAGAATATCCACTCCATCTCACTTTGCCTGAATGCAAGTAGATATTATGTTTACTTGTGTTTTCTTTTTACATCAGTAAATTTATGCTATTTTATTATATACGTTTGTTTCGCTTGTCTTGTTGTTTTATCAGACGTGGATTGTTCGTTCTGCAATTTACCGTGTGAAATAATTTGTTTAATGTTCAAACCGGCACTGTTCAAGATATGCTTTTTGTAGTGTTTTCGCGTTTTTGCTTATATTATGATCAATTGTGAAATTTAATGATGAAGAGAAAACAGTTGGAATCAGTTTTGACCAACGTGGAATCGTTTCACAATCCCAAAGTTCTACTCGAACAATACATGACAACAGCTGAAGTGGCGGGTAATCTTTTCCTTACTTTTGATACTTCACAATCTACAGTACAAGAAATGTTGTCAATAAAGCGAATTGAACTGTACTATTCAAAAAAATATACATGTGGAAAATTATAATTTGTTTTTATTATTGCAGCTACGATGATTTACATGATTGATAATCATTTCAACGATTTGCAAGGGAAAGTTGTCGCTGACTTAGGTTGCGGATCCGGGATGCTGATGATTGCAGCTTTGTTACAAGGAGCAGAGTAAATGGATATTTTTTAATTAATTAATTAATTAATTTCTGATCTTTATACAACAGTATTCATTCATTCATTCATTTATTGTTGTTGTCTTTTTGCCAGTTATTGCGTAGGATTTGATGTTGATTTCGACGCATTGCAACTTTGCAAGAGAAACGTCAATTCGTTACAATTAACCG
>NW_003532991.1:0-1205 GCF_000181795.1 Trichinella spiralis
GTGACGGCACGTCAAATAGACGAAGTGTGCACAGGGCCCGATTTCCACAATTTCGAACAGCGTCGCACACTGCTGCAAAGTACGGATCAAAGATTCTATGCCCATGTTACGACAGCCGGTCACATAAAATGGCCACCCTGATGATCACACTTCTCAAGTCGACTGCACACAAATGGCCGCTTTTACCTTGTGTCGTTGATTGTTGCAAGTCAAATTGGAAAGGATGTCGACACAACAGGCGACCACTTGCATATCGCTAGAGCCGAGCAGTTGGATCAGATGTCTCAACAAATATTTGACATTCTCTTCTTTCGTTGCTTCGTCAGACAAATTGCGCAAACAATCCAAACAGCTTCTTATCAAACGCTGAGACGGATGCACAAGTCTCTGACCTAACACTTGCATGCAACCTATGAAAATTAAAAATAAACAAACATATAGAAAAGTTGTATTTATTTTTTATCTTAATGTATATTAGCTGCAAAAAAGAAGAACAAACTCTGCTAACCTGCTTGAATGATAGCCGGCTTGTTTTGCGGACATACACTCAAAACTTTCAACAAACGTGACGTTGTCCACAACAACTTTTCATAGTCATAACTTTGAACAATACGCACAAGCTGTCGCGGACCGTCCGATGCGAGAATCACCAACTGCAGCAGTTAAAGAAATCAATATACTCAGCTTATTGAGGGGGGGGGAGTAGATAAATAAATAAATAAATAAATAAATATATATATATATATATATATATATATATATATACCTTCGTCTCTGCATGCTTGTATGCCAAATTTTGCAAACAGTCGGTGACAATCGCAAGAAATTTCGGTATTGGCTTTTGCAACAACGCGACCATCTTCGGTACACCTCCTGATCGACGAACTTCATCCTTGGAGCCTTGTTGGTGCAACAACAAATTGTGCAACGTAGTGATAGCGTAAAATACAACTGAATCAACGGGTGATCTGTAATTGCAATAATAAGTTAGAAAAGAAAAATCATTTTTTAAATAAAATATTAAAAAAAATAATCAATTCTTTTACCCCAACAAACGCACCAACGCGGGAATGCCACCAGACTGAAAAATTGCCAACAAGCCTGCATAATGTCTAGAAATGTTATAAAGAATTCCAGCTGCATATTTCGTCAACTCTGGATCAGCATTCAAATTCATCGCATTGATTGATCGCCAGAACCAAATC
>NW_003532992.1:0-720 GCF_000181795.1 Trichinella spiralis
TCCTAGAGGCAGTTATGCAAATTCGCAATTGACGTAGTGCCGAGACTCTGTTTCGGTGCCAATCTAGTGGTGATCGTTACTCCCCCAAGAGGAACGGTAAGCGTCGCTATGCGTTTGTGTTATTGTTACGCTGGCTCTGACACTTGGCCAATGATTGACATCAGATTTGCCGTCACACCTTTAACTAGTTCATTTGGCGTTGCACCTTTCATCAGTTTAGGCATGATACATTTGAAATTAATCTCCATCGAGAGTTTTCCCTTATAATCATGCTAAATAGTTTAAATTTGTTAACATTTTATACATTAATTTATTCATTTAGGAACTTAAATGATAAATAAAATATAATGTTTATTCATCTAATAATTGGGCAAATTCAGTTTTTGTTTACATTACACTGTTTTAAAGTAGAAAAGTTTATCAGTTTTTCATTTACATTTCATCTTATAAAAGGTTTTAATTATTCATTAATTTTATAGTAGTAATAATATATTTTTAGTATAAAGCAGTTTTTCACTTTAAAGAATGTAATGTCAAAGTGGATTTCTACTTTAAAACAGTGTAATGTAAACAGTTAAAAGGGATGTAATATGGTAAACATTAAATAGGCATAATTTTATTTAT
Source organism: Trichinella spiralis (assembly GCF_000181795.1). Classification (NCBI taxonomy): domain Eukaryota; kingdom Metazoa; phylum Nematoda; class Enoplea; order Trichinellida; family Trichinellidae; genus Trichinella; species Trichinella spiralis. The sequence continues at coordinate 625 of NW_003532992.1, forward strand.
TAATTATTTGTGAATTAGCTATTGTTTAGAATATAAATTTTTGAATTATGAAAAAAGCTAAATCGGGGTCTCTCTTTTATTAGGCAGTGTGCGAAA
>NW_003532993.1:0-1016 GCF_000181795.1 Trichinella spiralis
TTGTTAATTTTTTTTGTCAATGTTGTTGTCTTGTTAGATCAACTTTGAACAACTGGACCGTGGGGAACGTGAACGTGAGGATGCGAAGAACTCTTTGGAAGAATATGTTTACGACATGCGTGACAAGTTGGGTGGAATTTTGCAGCCGTATATTATTGGACACGTAAAATTTGGTCTTTGTTTGTTTATTTTTTTTTGTAAATTAATTAACTTCAGGATGCTTCTCGTTTACGGAAACTGTTGGAAGAAACTGAAATGTGGTTGTACGAGGATGGCGAAGAGCAGCCGAAAAGAATTTATCAGCAGAAATTGACCGAAATGAAGGTATAAAGAAAGCGAAAGATACGTTTGATTTGATTTTTTGCAATTTATTTTTGCTTAATTTAGGATCTCAGCGATCCTGTGGTGGAACGCTATAATGAAGCAGGTCTACGACCACAAGCTTTTGAAGAGCTTGGACGCAATTTGCAGATGGCAAAGAAAATGTACGATGCGTATGTAGCCAAGGTTGGTTGGTTTCTGTTCGAATATATATATATATATATATATATATATATATATATATATATATATATATATATATATTTTTACAGATACACACACACCTTGGCTACATACGCATCGTACATTTTCTTTGTCATCTGTAAATTGCGTGAAAGCTCTTCAAAAGCGTGTGGGCGTAGACGTGCGTCTTTATAGCGCGCCACCACAGGATCGCTGAGATCCTATATTAAGCAAAAATATATTGCAAAAAATCAAAACAACGTATCTTTCGCTCTCTTTATACCTTTATATCGGTCAATTTCTGCTGATAAATTCTTTTCGGGTGCGCTTCGCCATCCGCGTACAACCACATTTCTGTTTCTTCCAACAGTTTCCGTAACGAGAAAGCATCCTGGGGTTATTATTTCAAAAAAAATAAACACACAAAGACCCAATTTTACGTGTCTATAATATGCGGGTGCAAAATTTCACCCCACTTGTCCCGCGTGTCGAGACATATTCTTCCAAAGAGT
>NW_003532994.1:0-1249 GCF_000181795.1 Trichinella spiralis
TTGGTTGTTGCAATTAATTGCACTGGTTAAATTTATACTGTTTGACGAACATGGATTACTCGATTGGATGATAAGCGAAGTTGTTCAGCAATTTACACGAGTGATTTTTTGCAAAATTTTTAGATCAGCAATTGGAGTTCTGATTTCCAAACTGCACTGTCCGTTGACAAGCGTTGTACAACCATTGGATATTGTTTGAATCTGCCAAATGATCCTACTCTGGTAAACAAAGATGCTCCTATTCCAGTGGAAACTGTAAGCTGGTTGGAAGAGGTTGGGAAAATTGTTTTTTTAATTATTACATAAAAAATTTTTTTTGTTTCACTAAATTTTCCAGATTATTTAGAATGACACTGCTTACATTCGTTGTTCGATGAACGTCGAAGCAGCACTGGCCACTTTGCTAATAAATGGTTTGACCGTGGTCGACGTCAACGATCAAAAGTCAAATTTAAATCCAGTACCGTTCTAATATAGTGTTTTGTTCTATTCTCTCCTTTCACTGGGTTATAATCAAATTTTCAATTGTTTGTTTAGCCGATGATTAATTTGCATGCAGCACTTGCACCTTACAAAATTGTACTGTTTGAAGTGATTTCGGCAAATTTCGAACTCCAAGCCGAAGTCGGCGAACTTGCACAGCGTCTACTTTATTCATTTTATGTATCCAGGTTGAATTGTGCTCATCGTCGACTGACACTTCAGTCGGATGCTAACGATGAAGCTACTTCAGCTGTAAAAGAATTATGGCAATTTTATAGAAGCTTTGGAACACTACGTGCTGTAGTTGTCAATGCGAAAACCGCACAAACTGGATTGGTTCAACTTTGGCATCGCAGCTATAATATTGTTGTGCGTATAACATAATTTTACAATGCTTATTTTTATTCTAGTAATTATGCGAGATAATTTTAGGAAGAAGTGCCAATATCGCACGTGAAACCGAAGCTAGCCAAAGAGATGCTTCATACGAAGGCGGTAGATATGGAAGATTTCATCGAATGATATTTGTTTATTCAAAACAGTTCTACAAAATAACGGAAAATAAAGAGGAAATTTTTTACGATATCTGCTTTGAATAAAAAGAAATATTGGTAATAAATTAATTGCAAGCATCGCTTATTCAGTTCAGGCTGCTTGCACGGGGCTTTCTAAATACCAGCTTGGAAAGGTCTGTTTGTACGTCGTCGACAATTTTCCCAGCGGGTCCGCTGTGGAAACCATTTTCCGAACTTCTTTGCGGACCTTT
>NW_003532995.1:0-2028 GCF_000181795.1 Trichinella spiralis
TACACAAACGGAATGACTTGGACAACGCCACCAAGTTCACTACTTGTTGTCCAACACCGAAGGGACGGCGAGGAACGCCATGAAGGCATCCCGCTCACTCCAGAGAATTACCCCCAGGCCGTGGACATTTTGAAGAAGCGTTTCGGTCGACCGAGACAAGTGATACGCGAGCATTTGGCTGCCCTATGGAGGGAGCCAGCGTGCCGCGAGATGTCGGCGCGGGGCATCCAGTCCCTGGTGGACGAAGTGACTAAACATCTGCGTTGTCTCACTGCTCTGGATAGAGATCCATTCGCCGGCCGTCTCCCCGCAAGCGAGGTCCTGATGCCGATGTTGCTGGACAAATTTCCCCCGGCGTTGATAAGGGCCTGGGACACCAACATCGGACCGGATGCAGCCGAAGAAGAGGACAACCTGCAGAAGTTTTTGGAATTCGCTCAGTGGCAGGCGAATCTGCTCGCCAAGTCGAATGGAGAAGAAGCGAAACCACCTGCAGTGAAGTCGGAACAACGGGCGCCCTCGTCGAAACCGTCGCGTTCCGACCGGAGATATGGGGATCGCATCAGATCAACTGCGGCGGCGTTGGCAGTGGTCGCCGCCAAGGGCTGCCCGTTCTGTAGTGGGGAGCACAAGGCGGAAGAGTGTGAGAAGTTCCTGCAGGCGGACCTGTCCAAGAGGAGAGACATGGTGCGGATCAAGGAAGTCTGCTTTCGATGTCTGGAGACCGGGCATATGGCGAAAGGATGCCGAGGAGGTCGACCCTGTGGAGAGGACGGATGCCGCCAGCTGCACCATAAATTACTTCACCCGTCACCGAGGTCGGAGTCAGCTCGGTCGCCGAGGTCCGAACGGGCCCGCCAGGGTCTCCTGGCTGCCCGAGGCCCCCCTGGGGGGTGTCTCCAAACGGTCCGCGCTCGAGCGTATGGGCCGGACGGGAATCATGTGATAGTAAATTGCCTCTTTGACACGGGGGCGGAGGTCTCTTTCATCCGGAAGGACGTGGCAGACGTCCTCGGACTCACCGGGCCCCATGAACGTTGTCGCCTCACCACACTCGGAGGTCGTGTAGGGCCGGAGCGTCGATGGAGGCGGGTAGAATTTCGGCTTGGAACAGCCGAGAGCTCAGGCCGTCGAGGCGTTGGCACTCTGGTGCAGGCACTAGTAATTCCCCGTGTTTGCGGAGAGGTCCAGAGGGCACCGGCGGAGTCCCCAGAGGGGACACCGGCACGGGCCGTGGCCGAAATGGGTCAGCGGCGGAGAGAGCCGCTTGTGGTCGATGTGTTGGTCGGCATAGACTACTATTACGAACTCGTGACCGGTCGCATTCGAAGAGCGACCGGTGGATCAGTGGCCGTGGAGACTCGCCTCGGCTGGATCACGTGCGGGAGAGCCGCCCGAAATCGGGCCTCGGAGGCCGGGGTCTTCCTTCTACAAGGCGAAGGTTCCAACGACGACGCTTTGCGGAGATTCTGGGAAATCGAGGCGCTGGGAATCACACCCACCGAAGACTCCGCTGCCGATGGAACAGCGGCGATGAAGAAATTGGAGGAGGAACTCCATCTGGACGAGGGGAGGTACTCGGTCGGCCTACCCTGGGTGCCCGGTGGACCGGCCCTCCCCAACAACTATTCTCACGCCCGACGCCGGCTCCTGGCATTAGAGCGGCGCCTGAGCACACGCGAAGAAGATCGCTTGCGGTACGCTTCAGTCATGAAGCAGTACTTCGACGAAGGCTGGGCGGAACCTGCGCCGGAGGCAAGCCCGCTTGGGCGGACGTGGTACCTTCCCCACCACGCGGTCTACCAGGGGGCGGGCGACGAGCGAAAATGTCGAGTGGTGTTCGATGGAGCCGCTCCGTATAAGGGGATCACACTGAACCGCCAGTTGGAAGCGGGACCGAATCTCCAGATTGACCTGCTGCGTGCAATTCTCTCCTTCCGCCGCCTTCGGGTAGGGTTGCAGGCCGACATCGAGAAGATGTACCTGCAAATCCGAGTGAGGGCTGAAGATCGAGACGCCTGCAGATTC
>NW_003532996.1:0-1577 GCF_000181795.1 Trichinella spiralis
GATTCCCCTATCAACTAATCCTACATGATCTTCATCGTTATGAATTAACGCAGCATTGGCCTTTTGTTACGTCTGTGAAAATGGTAACATATTTTATTCATTGTGTCTTTGTAATGAAGAACCTTTCACGCTCGACTTCGGCACATCGCATCTTCTCCAACGTGTCGAAACTTACCTCAGTTCAGCAACGAACGCAATTGACCAACAAGCGATTCGATCCAACCTATCCAACCATCCGTTCACCCGCTCGTGACTTGCTCCACTTTTCTTCTCCATGTGCATTACGGTTTATTACGTGTTTATGTATTTGTATGCAATGCTTTCCATGTGTCAGAGTTTTTACAAAATTAAAGTAAAAAAAAAAGAATCAGAAAAAAAGTATTTGGAGAAATAAATTGAACAAAAATCAATAGAATGTACAATATAAGAAGAAAAACAGTGAAAATAAAAAAGAATCAAAAAATAATGGGAGGAATTGAAAATCAATAAAATGTATAAAATAAAGGAAGCAAAAATAAAGTTTGAATGGAAAAATAATTTTCAAAATAAAAAGAATTTGCTTTGGAAAATGTTCAAAATGTATAACTATGTAAGAAAAAAAACAAAAATTATTTCGACACAGGAAAGCAATTGCATACGTAAATTTTGCTGCGTGAAAGACCAAGTACTGCATTAATTCAAAACTCAGCCATGTAGGTTTGTCTTTAACTTAATTAAAACTATGGGATAACTTCACCCTTTCGAAGTATCCCTAGCCCAGACTTACAGAATTGGGACCCACGGGGAACCGCATATACCTTTTGTCTTTTCTTGTTCTGCTTCGTGCCGTCCGCGATCCGCTTCGTGTCTTCTGTGATCCGCTTCGTGTCGTCCGCGATCTGCTTCCTCTACGAATCGCCCGTGTTTTCGCTTTTTCTTTTCTTCATTGTTCATATCTATAAGAATGTTAAATGTTAAGTGAAAAATTTTGTCGCTTCATCACATAGCAAAATTGAAAAGTTGAACAATGAATTTTGAAATAAAAGAAGTAACTATTTTCAATTATAAATAACATTAACAAAATGATTATACAGATAGTTTTGAAAAAAAAGTAACAGAACGAAAAATATGGAATACTTTCAACAATTATAAATGGTCTTCAGTGCTTAGGGAACGATGTAAATAAACTAAGAGAACGTTTCACGATGCTACTACTTGCCACGTAAGTCAAACGAACGACTGCACCCTTACTGATGATAAAGCACCTTTTATGGCGATCGTTATTTGCATAGCGCAGCGCTGGAAACCGGTTTTTGTGCAATGAAACTTCTACTGACGATTAACTCTAATATGAACAGGAGAAATGCACTGTTCAATATGAAAATTCAACAATGACCTTAACGTTTACAATTCAGTCAAAATGTAACTATCTGGCAGAAAACGCCATAACAAAAACACTAACTTAGTCAAATACGCCTTCGCATGTTTGAATTTGAATTTGAAATTCAAAATGCCCTACATAAATGAGATTGATTTCTTATACAAAAGGCACTTCCAGTGAATCGTTTGCAGTGACGTTACTTTTTGCTTATGAAAAA
>NW_003532997.1:0-1116 GCF_000181795.1 Trichinella spiralis
GATAATAATATATTTTTAGTGTAAAACAGTTTTTACTTTAATGAATGTAATGTCAAAGTAGATTTCTACTTTAAAACAGTGTAATGTAAACAGTTAAATTGATGTAATATGGTAAACATTAAATAAGCGTAATTTTATTTATTGATTGATTATTGGTGAATTAGACATTGTTTGATTATAAATTTTTTGCATATAAAAATGTTTATCAGGGTCTCCTTTAATTAGGTAATGGGAAAAGTAAACTTGGTATAAATGAAATAAACAATTAGCTTAGACAAGGTGCAACGATATTAATCTTTTTATAAATAGGAAGTAATCTTCTATAAATAGAATGTTATTAATCCGTAACATGTAGGAAAACAGTATTAAATATGAGATTAATTTTAATATGCTAATTAGAATGTTTAAAATGCAAAGTAAATACAACACTGAGTATTTTAATTTTGAATTAGGTTAAATAACGTCACTCGTAACAACATATTTCAGCAGTGAGAGTTTTTTAATAAATGATTAACATACAATGTAAACACAAAAGTGGGTCATAATGTTTTCTAATTAGGTATAATAACGTCACTCGTAACTACGTATTTTAGCAGGGTTTCTTAATGTTTTAAATGGAATGCAAAAAAACAGCAACTTACAGTACTCAGTTTTATTTGAAAAGATAAGTAGGCATAATACATTAAATCAATAATGATGAGTTGTAAATCATACGGTAAGTATGCAAACATGAGTTGGTTCTGCAGGACAGTACATTAATATTGAGTATCAGGTGTGACGGCAATTTGATGTGCATGAGGCGGCAAGGCTTAGTAGGCGAGACGATTCACATTTGCCTGGCAGCGCACGCCATCTGGTGCGGAAGCTACGTCTTCGGCGGATCAGAATGGCCATCTGGTCCGTCGAGGGTGGATCAGATGGATCCACCCAAGGTCATCTCGGCCAAAATCGTGAGGCCAGCACGTGGGCTAGGAGGCGATGATGCCTTGGGGGTCCCCGGGGCAGGAGGGCGGGGGGCGGCGCGGGGGCGGTCGGGCTGACCGAAAGGCAGGCCTCCACCGCAACCGAAAACTTTTTTTAAAAAAAATTCACAAAAAAAAGCAACCTTCCCCCCCG
>NW_003532998.1:0-853 GCF_000181795.1 Trichinella spiralis
GCAAAGGAACTATAATCGTACAGGTATAGGAGAACGATAAGCTGTAGCTCATAAAAAATGTTTTATATTAATTTTATTACGTTGTATTCTACTCGTAAGCCTAGCTACACGTCACTCCTGGAAACCGTAAGCTGCGCTACTTCTCACGAAGCCCGTTTCACGCGTATAGTCATCGTCCATTTGCTGCACTACCGACTCAGTTTTACCCTGTTCATCAATGATCAGTCGTAGAAACTAACAGAATTACAAGTGGTGCTTTTGTGCTCTTTTGTTCATGCGGCTGTGATAGTCTTCCAGATGATTAGCCAATGCCTATGTGGAACCAAATGTCATTCACAGTTTTTACTTTTTTCTTATTTCCCGATTATCCATATTATCTTAAGGTTAAACAACTCTTGGTACCAGGATGGGGCAATCTTAAAAGTCCTATCCCTGCACTAGCAGTTACTCTGAGCCAGCAGCCGCACAACAGCCTTTTTGATAAAAATTAATATATCATTGGTTGGCGAATGATACATTAAAAATTGCACACCGGATTTTGTTGATGTTTGCTCAGCAGTGATCCACAGATCCTGTCGCCTGGCCAGAAGTTGTGGGTATCTCTGTACTGAACGGCCGTAGTACATTGTGTTTTGGGCCTGGTCCCACGATGGAAAATATGGGGCAGTATCTGCGCTAGTGGAGGCATTATTTGCCAGATCATCATATATCTCTGTTACTGGATTCTGATCCCCTGCAGCCAGCCGTTTCAATTCATTCAGCTGCTGGTATAATGTATGCGGGTCCACTCTTCGGCCATCTGCATGCTCGCAAGTTTGTAATTACTTGAGTAGCATCCCAGATTTAGTATACA
>NW_003532999.1:0-545 GCF_000181795.1 Trichinella spiralis
TTTCTGGAAGATTCCTTTATGATTGGCCCCAAGCGGCATATGAGATTACAGATATTAGTCATCAAGTTACCAGCTTCTAGAACATTGGAAATGGCCCACGACCGTCTTGCACACCGTTGGCTTTCTGATTTTGGTATGCCTTCTATTGCTCATGCATACGAGTTTGACATACGAGGTTAACAGCTGAAAGGATGATTCTGGTATATCAACATACGCAATTTAAAGGAAATCCTTCTGTGAAATGCACGCAGCCGTATGTGCGAATAGAATTTGGCAGATATCAGCGGTCTGCATACTTCTTTCCGATAACACGTGGGCAGCTGGACAGCCTCTGTATCAGTGTGAATGTGCCGTGGAATTCCGGTACAATATCGTTCTTGGGATTCTGAATTTTCATCCCAGCCGTTGATATGGCATCTACGAGTTCGAGATTGCAGAAAATGATTCTACGACGTGTCCCGCCCAGAATTTTCTGGAAGATTCTTTTATGATGGGCCCCCCAGCGGCATATGAGATTTACAGATATTTGGCCATCAAGTTAACCA
>NW_003533000.1:0-1068 GCF_000181795.1 Trichinella spiralis
ATCTTTTTTACTGAATATTTTTGATTTAGCACAATTCAGAGATATGAATTATCCAAAATTAATACATTATAAAGCTATTTTCGTGCAATATGCAAGTCATTTTCTTCTATAAATTTCAAATGCTCAAACCGGAAATTTTATCAAATTTCTCAAAATTCACATATTGCGTGTTATTAAAAATTTACATACCTTTAAATGGCGCACAATTTATTGTAATAATCATAAAATTATTTTACTATAAGCCGTGGTTTCTGAGAAGCATGGAATAAGTTTCACCGTACAAACTGCTGGATACCTTTGAAGATTCGAATAAATACCGTGCATGAGCCCAATAGTTTGAAATGAATTGTGAATTTATTTAATTACGTATGATTTGTAATGATTGTTCACCCTAGGGAACAGCATATTGTACTAATTATGCAAATCACCATTGCATCGTTGTTACTTAGGGATAGTAAATTCAAATAGGCATGCGTCTGGTATTAATCAGAAGTTGAGTACATGAAATAGATGGTAATCTGGCCCGCCTTCCATGAGATGTTTGCTTTTTAGCAAAGTAAACACTTACAACGCTTACGCTTTTATTCGCAGAAATTAATGATTATTTAACAGCAACAATTTCAATAATTCAATTCTATTAATCGTAAAAAAAAGAAATAATTAGTGTAAATGTAACAGATTCGATGTCAAAAATGTTTCATGTGCACAGATTGGCAGTCTCTGCTTCGGTTGAAAGAGAGATTCTGATGGGCAAATTCTTTATGTATTAAGATAGGCAGCAAACAACTCTAGAGGCCATTTATTCCACAAGTGCTGGGTAGTTTCTTTTGAAATTCTAGAAAACACAATATTTTATCAATATAAAAGTATAACGATCAAGAAAAGTCCAAATTTTGATAACACATTTTTTCGCCGATTTTCGTAAAAAACAACCAACTCTATAGCCCATGAAATTTTTGCAATTTTCGAGCAAAACATTTTTTTTTCAAAAATTACATGCAACTAATTGATATCGGTAGAGATTATACTCTCACTGCTATTAAATTAGACCGGACGGCTTCTGATGGG
>NW_003533001.1:0-1522 GCF_000181795.1 Trichinella spiralis
TTCTTTTGGCAAACTATCAAATTGGGTTAGCGCAAAAGAATGAATTAATTCTTCGTAGCAAAGTGCTTTTTCATTTTTCCTCCAATTTTGTACAGGGGGGCGGAAAGATGAAGAAAGTTCTGCAGCGGTCTCAATGTTAGCAAATTTCTTCATGTGATAAAGCAAAATATTTTCTTCAAGTTTTTCAAACATATCTACTATACTTACAGTGATGAATGATTTCTTCTCATTTAATGGAGCATTCAACAATTCTGCGCCACATAAATTAACGGGAAAATGAACCTTCAACATTTCAGCTCGAGTTGCATAGAATTTCAAATCTTTTAATTGAACTGCATTCACCATGTCTTCGTCAGAATAAAACGATTTTAGCAAGCAATGAATGCATTCAAATGCTCTCCAAAGCTTGAATTTCACAATACTTTCAAAATCACGCTCGACGAATACTTCGATTTGTAGCGCATTGACTTCTTTCCAACGCAGTCGGATGCGGCATCCACAAACTGTTTGAATCACTTTCACAGTTAAACCACGAGGACCAATTATTCTGCCTGCAATATTAAATGGAAAGTCGAGAAGTGAATAGATCTTCTTAGCATATCCATTTGTAACTCTACCACTCGCTGCTGGTGATGGAATGCTGAAAATATCATGGAACATTGGCAATGCTAGCAAGTTGTTCATGTGACTGGTCAGCATTTGCTTTTCCAATACTTTAAGCATTTCCACTGAAAATCGTTTACCCACTGAGTAATAGTTACTTGAAACAGCACTTACATCATTTATATCAGAATGACAATGCTGCTGAATGATAAAGAATTTTATGATGATTTCAACCTGGCTTTCATAGAATTTGAAATCATCAGATTGAATTGCTCGCACCATATCTTTTCCTGAAGGATCCATGCGAAGCAAACAATAAATGAACTGAAATGCTTTCCAAATTTTGAACTTCACAATGCTCTCGTAATCTGGTTCAACGAATATCTGGATTAGCAGTAAATTATATTTTATGAAATTCAGCTCGATGCCACATCCACATAATAGTTGAATAGCTTTCACAGTGCAACCACGCGGGCCAATTATTCTGCCTGTCATATTATACGGCAAACCTGCAGTTGAATAGCATGTTTCTGCGAACCCTTTCTTAATTTGTCCACTTGGTTCAGGCGTCGGAATCTGAATAATGTGCTGAATCATTGGCAATGCAAGCAACTTGTTCACATGATGAAGCAGAATGTGTTCTTCAACATTAATTATCAGCTGTTCAACTATGAAGAGACCCATGGAGCCTGTTGATGACTATGCTCGTCAGCGAAGACACTGACTTAACGAGAGACATATGTGCTGTTGTGATAATTGAAGGAATGAGAGAATGAGCTTTGTGACTTCAATCAACCTATTTTATATATCTATGGGCCCAACTTTAAACTGCTGCTTTTAAAGTTTAGTTTTGTTTAAAGTGATATGGCTTTAAACAAAGGTCATTCTTTAGGAGTTATTATAAAATTTAAAAGGGTTT
>NW_003533002.1:0-699 GCF_000181795.1 Trichinella spiralis
CATATAGTTAATTATGCATAGCTTATAGCGCAATCAGGGTGTTCATTTTTTGTTGACATTATGCTCTAATTCATATTACAGAAGCATATCCAACTTACGTAAGCCGGTGTTTAACGCTACGTGCGCAGTGTCTGTCTTTTATGCAAATTGGGCGATTTGAAAATTAACTTCATGTTAGCAGAGTGCCAGTTAAATTGACTTTGTTGACTAGCAGAAACCTTGAACAATATTTGCTCAATCTATTTGTACTTTAACTACTGAGTAAGGTATGTTATTAGATACAGAAGAATCTTATCTTTTCAAACAAAGGCGTGGTGCAGCTTCATCTGAAATTTCCATACAATTACAATTTGTTTGCTTTTGAGCTTATGCGTGGCCTGCATAATATTTGTCCACGAAATGAAATACTCTCATACTTGGTAATCAGTAAAAATGAACTTTTATGTAAATTTTTCCGAAGGCTACTATTAGTGGCCCAAAAATTCTTTTCAATGATTGTAGGCGAACGGGGGGGGGCGAATGAACTATGGCGTTCATGGCGAGAAAGACAAAAAAAAAGAATAAAACCGGTTTGGTTTTTATTTTATAAAAACTTATTTTCATAAATTTATTCTCTCATATTTAATACAAATAACGAAAAAAAAGAAAAACTCCTCAAAAACAGGGAAAGTTTGGAAGATAATTCTTGGGGTTGGGCAA
>NW_003533003.1:0-1146 GCF_000181795.1 Trichinella spiralis
TTTTCCCCTTTTTAAAGTAATCCTACCTGAGCCATCAACGTAAGAAAGAACGCAGTAATGATCTTAGTTACGTCCGTGAATCGTGTCATTGTAATTTATTCATAATGAAGAGAGCTTTGACACCTCGACATCGTCAAATCGTATCTTCTCCAACGTGTCAATACTTACCTCACGAGCACCACGAACGCAATCGACCAACGAACGGAATTGATTAACGAAGGCAATTGACCAACAAACGATTCGGTCCAACCTATCCACAACCTTTCACCGATCTTGGCTTTCTCCACTTGTCTTCTTTCTTGTCCATGCGCATTATTTTTCCATGGTTTGTTACGTGTTTACTTATTTGTATGCAATGCTTTCCATGTGTCAGGGGTTTTACAAAGTCAAACTCAAAATAAAAGAATCAGAGAAAAAATATTTGGAGAAATAAATTTAAAAAAACATGCAAATGTACAATATAAGAAGAAAAAAAGTGAAAATCAAAGAAATCAAAAGAAATAATAGGAGAAATTAAAAAATTAATAAAATGTATAAAATAAAGTAAGGGAAAATAAAGTTTGAATGAATGTCTGAAGTTTAACAGTTTGAAAAATAAAAATAAAGTAAAAAAAATGTGCTTTGAAATGGTACCAAATTAAGCTATGTAAGTAAACAAAAGCAAAAATCACAAAATTAAAATTGTAAAGTAAATAAGATATAAAATATAAAATAAATAAATATAAAAAAATAAGTAAATAAATAAGCATAAAAAATAAGATTAAAATTCAATAATGTATAAAGTAGGGAAAAATAAAGTATAAATGAATGAGAAAAAAATGAAAAATAAAAATAAATTATAAGATTTGCTATGAAATGGTAAAAAATTAAACTATTTAAAAGAAAAGAAAAACAAAAATTTGCAAAATGAACAAAAATCGAAAATTTGTTTCTGACATCAGCTGATCCAGTTGCATAACATTAAATTTTTGCTGGCGGTGGAAAGGACCAAGTACTGCATTAATTTCAAAAACTCAGCCATGGTAGGTTGGGTCGTTAAACTATAAATAATCACCTATTGGGATTAACCTTCGCGCCTTTTTCCGAAGTATACCCCAATTCCCAGAACCTTACAGGGAATTGGGGGTTCCCAGGGAACCCTGGGCC
>NW_003533004.1:0-1125 GCF_000181795.1 Trichinella spiralis
TTTGCCCCGTTTAATGGATCATCAAAAAATCAACAATCAATAATATGAGAAAAAAATATCTGCAATTAGCATTAGACGAAAGCCTTCTGAAAACAGTACTGTTCATATGCAAGCACACGCACATTTCATTCATTGATTTTCTTCAATTATTTATGTATGAACAAGTACTTTTGCGTCATAAATTTTTTAAATCAATTTTAGTTACTTTGCTGCTGCTCCCATGCAGTGCCAACGATGATCCCTGAAATACTGCATATATTCATGGTGGTTAGTATTGGACTAATAGCGCTGGTATTGGACGGAAATATTATAGTGCTCTTAAACATATTAAGCAACAGAAATAACAAAATATTTCAAAACTGTCCGCTTATTTCACATTAAATCATTTATAACAATTTATTCCAACTTTTTACATGCTTATACAAAAATATTTGTTTTTGATCTCTTTTATTTATCATGCAAACAAACATCTTCACCTCAATATTATACATTTAATATGAATGCTATAATGAATTTATAACTGATCATAATAAGTGTAATGCACAGATTTTAAACCATACTCATTATATGATGTATACTGATTATTTTTAACGCAACAATCTGTCAAACAAAAAGCTAAGATCTAGAAACACATTAAGAAAAATACACATATGGACGCACATACACACACACACAGATTGAGAGAGAGAGAGAGAGAATTAAATATAACATGAAAACAATCACAAATATATTTAGTGCTTACGAATAAACACTAAACATTATACTAGACTAAAATACGCTTCCATCGCTGATACAGATCATGCAAAGTACATGACTTTTTTAACTCTTTTGTGAAGTGCAATTTATATTAGCCAATTCTGTTTTCACGGATTCAGCTTTACTGATGGAACTACCTACTAGTACCCATTACTGTCCTCATCAGAAAAACTTTTTCCACTAGCCCCAGAATTTCTAAAAAATAAATTTCAATAATTTCATTTCATTTTTTAAATAAGGTTAATTCAAAACCTTACAATGGCTGCCAAGAATTATGAATAAACGGAGCACCGGGCCGCCAAACCTAAATCCTGCAAAAATATACCTGGGTTGCCTGGTTATAACCTGGACCAGAAACGCGAAGCCCAC
>NW_003533005.1:0-914 GCF_000181795.1 Trichinella spiralis
CAAAATTGTTCAAAGTAATAAATTTTAAAGTTTTACTTATAGGACGGCGTTAGCAAAATTTATCATTTCGTCTTTTTCCGAGCTTGGGGTACGTGAGGCAAATTTCAAGTTGTCGAGGTAAGTGACCAATCAATCATTCATTTGCCGCATTATGATTATATTCATTTGATATTTATAATATATGTAGTAACTTATGGTTTCATTAAATTTTACAATACTAATGATATTGAAATCTTCAGAAATAGCAATACGTATTATCTAAAAAAATGCTCCTTACCGCGATTCTCGTTGTGATTGTTCTTGCATTGATCTACCACTTTGTTACTAAAAAAAAGCAAACTTTGGAATGGAAAGAAACGCGAGTTCAACCAATGACAGCAATTCCTGAAAAGAAAACACCAGAGGAAATTATTAAGGAATCAAAAGAACTGCAGCTAAAAGCAGACAAGAAACAGGTGGGAAAAACAAAAAAGAAGACAAAATCCAAAAAGAGCAAGAAAGCTATTAAAAGCATACCGAAAGGAGCGGATAAAAGAAAAGAGAAAACAGAAACTGATAAAAAAATGGAAATGACGGAAAGTTCACCTGAAACAATTCCACCAGTCGCTGAAACAAAAGATGTAATTCCGCAAATTGTATCTAACGTTGCGACAGAAGAAATAACCAAAGCAGCAGAAAAAATAAGACGGGAAGATTCAGAAAAAAAGAAAAGAAAACTGAAAAGAAAATCCATATCCAAAAAAGGCAGTGAAATGGAAAAAGAGATGTCAGTAAAGCAACATATGATGAGCAAAGAGAAATCTGAGACAAATTGCGAACTCAGTACACCATTTCATTGCAAAAATGCACAATTATGGAAAACAGAATATCGTGGAGCAGTCGTTGCACAGAGGATTTTAGAGCGACTAAGTAGA
>NW_003533006.1:0-712 GCF_000181795.1 Trichinella spiralis
CCTCGCTTTATCACAAAGTAGAATTACGACAAATATAATCATTAAGTGCTATCTAATTAAAAAATAATTGCTTACACAATGATTATACAAAGTATTAAGGAAATGAAAAGCAGAAAAATGGAATACTTGTCAGTAATTCTGAAACCAACTTCATCATCTACTTAACGCCCGTAATGAACTCAGAGAACGTTCAACGATGCTACTAATTGCCACGTAAATTAAACAAACAAACGCACCCTTACTGATGATAAGGCAGCGTTATAACGATAGTTATTTGCATAATGCAGCGTTAGAAACCGGTTTTTAGTGCGTTAGAACTTTTGGCTGAAGATAAAGTCTAACCTAAGCCATAATATGAGCAGAAGAAATGCACTGCTAAATTCTATCAATAAGGAAAGGACTATTTGAAAATTTAAAAATGACCTTGACGTTTACAATTCAGTCAAAATATAAACTATCTGACAAAAAAAGCCATAACAAAACAAAATTCACTTAGACAAAACACACCTACGTGTGTCGGAAAATTTTCTTAAGTCGGAAAACCAACTAGCTCAAATGAAGCTAATTTTAAGTGAACAATTTGCGGGCAAAATCTTACTTATGGTCAATTGAAAGTACATGTTAGCTATTGCAAAGGTGATTTTTGAAAGACCATATTTTAATAATAGATAAACAATGCGTACAAGGAGTATTTAATGAATCTTAATTGTAC
>NW_003533007.1:0-1496 GCF_000181795.1 Trichinella spiralis
TCTTTTCTGGAATACGAACACAACACAACACAACACGCACACCAGACTGTAGTTTTAATTTCAAGCCAAGCTAAAGTATCACATTGCAGATGGGCAAAATGTGTCAACTGGGAAGGAAGCTAGTCAAAAGCCACCACTACCACCACCACCACCAACAACAATATTAATGCCACTGGTTTTACGTTTTTCAAAATTTAACAGCAATAACTTCAAATTCTATTTATACATGAACATCTCATTTTTTTAAACAGTATCTCTGAGATTGTTATTTCTGTCTTTTTTTTGTTTGCTCATAATCTTTCAGTTGAAACGTCAAAGTTTTCTTTTTTTTTTCAAATTCAATGACGTTGAAGGCTAGTTAGCAGTTTGCAAAAATATACTGATAATTTGTAAAATAATTAACAAAGCGAACACCACCACCAAATGGAACAAATTCTGTTCAGTGATTTTGATGATCAAAACTTTAATAATTTCTTCTTATTATTCTTCATATTATTATTATTATTATTATTATTATTCAATCAACCAAAATTGACTGCCATCGCTTGTTTGGTTGCTGTTCAAAGTTTTTAAGAACAATTATTAATTTCAATAATGTTCATTGGTGTTATTAATTTTGAAACTGCACAAATTCATTTCAGCAGCAAACTTCCGCATAATTTTGTCATTTTCTTTTGTTACAATTAACCAAAAGCGGAAACATTCAGTTCAACGAAAGTAAATCAAAGGCACGTTTCATTGATAATGATAATAATAATAATAATAATAAGAGCTCATATTTCATTGATAGAAAAAAAACCATGCTTTCACTTACCAATTGCAATATTCTTCCAAGGATGGGATGTAGAAGAAGTGTATGAACATCAGGAAGCAATTCATTTCTTGTTCCAGTTGTCATTTAAGCATGATTGAAAAGCCGAATAATCATTTTTTTTCTCTTTTTTGTGCAATTCTGCACTTTTTGACACATGTGACGCCTTTGGAAATCTTCTTCCATGACAGCAAAAACTTTGCTTAAAAATGAAAAATTTTTTACTCGAATTTTTCACACACAAAATATATAATATTATGCCCGGGATGGGGTTGCCGGAAAAAATTTTGACATTTATATTCTTTACCCTTTCCAGTTTTAACATAGTTTAATTTTTTGTCCAGCCAAATAAATACTTTAAATGTAATTTTAACATACATGAAATGTAAAAGTAGACAGCTGATAGGATAATTTTTTTTTTCATAAAAACAAACATATGCATTCAGAATTGAACAGCTGATGCGGAATTAATCTTTCAATTTTGCATGCATTTCGTTGTTTTATATTTCATGCAGCTGGCGGCCAACCATGTGATGATGATATGCTTTTTGAAATTGCACGTGATGAAAATATTTTTTTTAAAAACTGTGGATTTGTAATAATTAAGTTTGAACAGTTGAACAATTACAACTTTTTCATTTAAATTTCAAGAAGTTAACCCGAAGCTGACTGGTCAGTGCAAAGT
>NW_003533008.1:0-1205 GCF_000181795.1 Trichinella spiralis
AAATACCTTTTAAATGCTTCGCATGTCATCCCCAAGCAGATCTTTACTGCATCACAATGCAGGGCTTAACAAGATTTTCTGCAATAGTATGTGGTTTCTTATTCTTGGCAATCAACATGGCTATTTCATATGATGCTCTTATCAGCCTTGACAGTCTCAGATTATACTTGACTTTTTTCTCAAGTCTCATTTGAGAAAGGGAATCTCTTTCAGCGCAAAAGTATTCCACAGGTTTTTTTGATAACTCAGGATGGCGGTGATGCAAATGCCGCTGCAGTCGGGTTGGCCGTAAAGCATCATTGCTGAATGTATCAAGGCATACAACGCATTGTGGCACTTCAACGCCGTTTTTTTCAATAGCCACGAAGCCGTATTTGATGTACTCTGCATCATATTTGCGTTTTTTCGACACCATTGTACGTATTGTATTTCACGCCAACGTCCAATATAACTTTATTGATGATGTGAATATACACAGACGCTAACTAACTAACTTCCTCCTTTTCCAGCCTGTCGTATGGATAATCCGATCTAACTAGTTTTCGCAGCTCGTTTACCAACTGGATGTCTTCGTGGTACATAGCAGTACGCTAATAAATAACTTGCCTATTGGAAATAATAACAAACTCTATAAGCAACAACCGTGGTGCGAAATGTAATAAAACCGTTGTGTTCACGATTATGAGTAG
The DNA here is from genome assembly GCF_000181795.1 of Trichinella spiralis. NCBI lineage: Eukaryota > Metazoa > Nematoda > Enoplea > Trichinellida > Trichinellidae > Trichinella > Trichinella spiralis. The sequence goes on from NW_003533008.1 coordinate 690, forward strand.
CCAAGCTAAAAACCATAATCATAGTGGGAGATTTAATTACTGATAAGAATAAAAGGAGCGGAAAAAACCAAACCTGAATTGATGTGATTTCAGACAATCTGAAATCAACTGATATTACAAAATCTCTTGAAAACTGAAACAAATAAACAGCAAATATATGCACACACGAGACAAAAGTTGGTGTTGCCGCGATGTCGAATGAAGGAAAGAATGAGAAAATAAAGTGTGATGGTCGACTTCAGGCGAAATTTTTACCGCATTGCTTGTTTCCACCATTAGACAAAATACGGCTTTGTTCTATCAGTTTGATAAATATCGTGTATATGCCTCTTTCAAAAATTATTCACGTCTCTCGTCACATCAGGTGAATTTCGAAAGGCGATTTTAGTGCAAAGGGAAATTATAAATTGCGCACAGCTGACGCGGTTAAGCTAAAACTAAGATGACCAGAAAAAATAGGCGGTTAAAATTTAGCTGAAGTAGACCAAGCTGAATTTCAAACACCTCTGCAGGACT
>NW_003533009.1:0-815 GCF_000181795.1 Trichinella spiralis
GATACAAATCCAAATGATTCACAATAAGCAGATTCAAAAAATTTAAATTCATTCGAATTCCATGCTCCATCTTTTGGTGTAAGAATTATTTGCTAAACATATGAGAAAAATTATGAAACAAATATTTTTCAAAATGAATGATATGAATAATTATTATTTACACGTCCTCCATTTCCTTTACCATATTCCAACCTAGGCGGAGGCAAGACTCGTCCATCAACAATCATTGGTTCCGCTTTAATTTGTACGCCAAAACTTTTCAAAAATGGATCACTATTGAAATTTGATTTCTTGACCATGTCAATACACTTTAGATTTCGAGTAGGAGCGTCTGTCGAAGCAAACTAAATATAACAATTTATTCATTATTATCAATATTTGAAATCATTAACATACTCGAATTATAGAAGTCGTTTGACACGCTTTCAATTTCTTGTTGTATCTTTGACAGTTCGCGACTTGACAAAGCTAAATTGGCCAAAATAAATTCATTGTATTTAATAAAAGTTTAATCAATTATCAGATTTTTATACTTCAACTGGGAAATAAATTGCTTTTGTTTTACTTCCGACTTGAACCAAGGGCAAATTTGGATACTTTAATGGCCCATAAACGTCACGAAAATATTCCGCAACTGAAACTTCTTTTCCATCTCTTTTGAATTTCATCGATACTGCCGTACTGAGTATATCTTTAATACGATAAATTCGATCTTGATTTCGATGTGTTGTATGAATGCTAACCCCTAAATTAATAAACAAACAACGCAAACATTGAAATATATTTCAAATATTCCCAATATCGATTACCTTTTT
>NW_003533010.1:0-946 GCF_000181795.1 Trichinella spiralis
GAAAACGCAGAAGCACCTTCATTTTGGAAAATAGCAGCAATCAATGAAGCTTTTGGTTTTTACTTTATTTTACTTTTTCACAGCAGTGAGTATTTATTTTAGGCATAAGAATATTTAGCATAAGTGGAAATTCATTTTTTAAATAAAAGTGCTTTCATTAAAATTAACACGCAATGAAAATGATAAAAATCTATGAGGAGTATTCTTTGAATTTCAATATTTTAATATTACTAACAATAAAAAATTATATTAGTTGAAAAGTATCAAACACGTAGTTCTTAAGCAGTAATTTCATCGTTCCGCTTTGTAATATTACTTGTTCATCAGCAATTGTAGAACTTCCTTTATTATAGTGAGTTGCGGTATTTCATATTTTAGAATATTTCGTTTTACATTATTTTCATTTCAAATTACACATTGATTTATAATCTTTTCTCTTATAAAGTAATATTCTTAAGTTGGATTACAATGCACATAGCATTTTCACTGAAATTCAGTTAAAATGTATTTGAAATAAATGTTCACTTTGGAAAAGTATAATTTATATAGTTGATAAATGAAAATAACATTGGAAAAATACGTTTGATTTTCTTCATCAATTAGTGTAATCTTTTTAGAAGCATTGATGTATTTGTGTTTGGGTCAGGGCGTTTTGTAATTTTTGAATTTTATAGGTGAACTCAGAATGTGGGGAAGAGGCAATTGAGAGTCTTGCACTTGTATATAAACCCGTACAACAGGACTCTAAACGCGTTCTTGGCATTGCCTGTCAGGGAGCAATTGTGCCAGGAAGACATCAAAACTATACTGACACCGTTTTAGTATCATCATATTGCATTGTGGAGGAGTAATTGGCTTTTTATTTTTTTCATCCACTTATTACTAAACGTAACTATGTACGCTATTTGGGTCCACAGGAAGGTTATGTTGTCAGTGTTGGTTCTCC
>NW_003533011.1:0-532 GCF_000181795.1 Trichinella spiralis
GCATGATCTGTATCAGCGATGGAACCGTATTTTACTCTAGTATAATGTTTAGTGTTTATTCGTAAGCACTAAATATATTTGTGATTGTTTTCATGTTATATTTAATTCTCTCTCTCTCTCTCTCTCTCAATCTGTGTGTGTGTGTGCATGTGTGTCCATATGTGTATTTCTTAATGTGTTTCTAGATCTTAGCTTTTTGTTTGACAGATTGTTGCGTTAAAAATAATCAGTATACATCATGTAATGAGTATGGTTTAAAATCTGTGCATTACACTTATTATGATCAGTTATAAATTCATTATACCATTCATATTAAATGTATAATATTGAGGTGAAGATGTTTGTTTGCATGATAAATAAAACAGATCAAAAACAAATATTTTTGTATAAGCATGTAAAACGCTGGAATAAATTGATATAAGTGATTTACTGTGAATTAACCGGACAGTTTTTCAAATATTTTGCTATTTCTGTTGCTCACCATGCTTAATACACTATAATATTCCCCCCCCAATACCCCCGCTATTAATCC
>NW_003533012.1:0-936 GCF_000181795.1 Trichinella spiralis
AAATAGCTTTCTAATGCATTATTTTTGGATAATTAATATCTTTGAATGTAATAAATCAAAAATACTCAGTGAAAAAGATTTCAATTTTTGAAAAGTTTCTGTTACTTTAATGAAAATCAGGAACAATTTTTATTAATATAAATTCCTTTTAACGGATGAAAAAATTCATAGTTTTGGTGTAAAAATTAATGACACCATTCGATATTTCCATTTATTTAATTAATATTCTTAAATTCCTTTTTATTTCGACTTTGTTATAATCCTATTTTAAGAATACCCTTTTTTGTATATGGTCACCAAATACCCTATCAGGAGCTGTCGGTATAATTTCATAACCGTTAACAAATAAATCTCTACCCGATATAAAATTAATTGCCTTAATTTTTGGAGAAAAAAATTTTTCTCCAAAAATGCAAAAATTCCTGGTGGGGGGGAGCTTGGGTGTTTTTGCCAAAAACCGCGAAAAAAGTGGTTTCCCCATTTGGACTTTTTTTAATTGGAATAAATTCCTATTCCTAAAAAAAAGTGGTTTCCAAAAATTCTAAAAAAATTAACCCCCCCTTGGGGAAAAAAACCCCTTCCAAAGGTGGGTGCCGGCCAACCTAACACCTAAAAAAAATTTGCCCCCAAAATTTCTTCTTTTTTCCCAAAAACAAAAATGGCCAATCTCTTGGCCTTGGAAAAATTTTTTAAATCCAAAACCGGCCCCTTTGGCCCCAATAATTTCTTTTTTTTTTTGAATAAAAAAAAAAATGAGATATTTGTAGAAAAAATATCGGGTTAAAAAAACCCTATAATTTTTTCGCGCAAAAGAAAAAACGCAAAACGGCGTGGTAAGGGGGTTTATCTCTTGTTTCAAAAAAAGCAAAAACATTTTTCTTTTTTATAAAAGAGGCCCCCCAAAAAAACTACACCCCCACATATTCTCTCGTGTGA
>NW_003533013.1:0-715 GCF_000181795.1 Trichinella spiralis
TGACGACCAATAGAATGAGACGTCGTGACAGCCGGTGGACCAATGAAATTTTCTCATGATGGCAACGAATGGAACGCGTTTAGTGACAGCGAATACGACGTGGGAGAATGAAATTTGCATATAAACGCGACCAATGAAATGCGACCTATTGCCAGCCGGTGTACCAATGAAATTTGCCTTTGATGACAGCGAATAAAACGCGTAATAGTTGCAGCCAATGAGACAATGAAATTTCCAGTTGATGAGGGCGAATAGAAAGCATCATAGTGACAGCCAATGGGACACTGGACGATTTAATTCGCATATTATAAAGTAGGCATAGTTAGCTACTTCTTGAAAATCGTACAGTTGTGTATACTTATACAAGTTTACACGTGTATCATTTGTGATTCGTTCCATAAACTGATTGACACCTCACGTACTCATAAAGGCGGAAAGGAGCTGAAATTGACTTCCACCGTATGTCCTCTTCATTAGCTACCAGGATACGTTTGTTATCACAGATTATATGGATTTCAGAAAATATTTTCCAACTGCTGAATTCTTAGACGAAGTCGTTTAAAAAGCTATTAGGCTTGTTGACGTTGTCGAGACGCTGATGCTCTTCCAGGAGTGTGAAGTGCTAAATGATGTGATCACCACATGTGTAGTGGTGACGCCCCACCTACTCCTGCCACATTCAGTTGATACGAATTTGTAGCGATTGGGCCATTTT
>NW_003533014.1:0-689 GCF_000181795.1 Trichinella spiralis
TGTGGTGGATTCTGACAATGATATCAAAATGTGCCTTTGTATTATTAAACGGTTTCATTGCAATAGTGTTGCTCTGTGAAACGTTTATTTTTTGATGTAATTCCGTCAAAATCAAAACGTGACAGTTGGCAATGTACCGTGTGTGTGTGTGTGTTGGTGTCAATGTTGAGTGATGTTTTCTGAAATGTCGACCTCAGATCAGACGAGATTACCCGCTAAATTTAAGCATATCAATAAGCGGTGGAAAAGAAACGAAAACGAATTCTCCAAGTAGCGGCGAGCGAAACGAGAAAAGTCCATACACCGAAGTCGGCGAGCAGTTGTGTTCGTCAACAGTGTGGTGTTAAAGGTGTCGTTGCATGTGCTGAAATCAGTTCGTAGGCTCCCTTGATTGGGGCTTCAGAGCGGGTGCAGGACCCATAACGAACGATGTTTTGTGCATGGTGTCGCGGCTCCTAATCGAGTCGGGTTGCTTGAGACTGCAGCCCAAAGCGGGTGGTAAATCTCACCCAAGACTAAATATTCGTACGAGACCGATAGCGAACAAGTACCGCGAGGGAAAGTTTGAAAAGAACTCTGAAGAGAGAGTTCAACAAGACGTGAAACCGTTTGACCGGTAAACGGATGGAGCTGACGGTGCAATTTTGACCAAAATCAGTCGTCGCTGGGTTCGTTGCGAATGAATCTTT
>NW_003533015.1:0-887 GCF_000181795.1 Trichinella spiralis
TCCTCGTCGATAACGATAATCAAGTTTCAGTGGACTGTATAATTAACCCGCGGTTCGACTATTTGAACCACTGAGTTCTATCTTCGATGTACGGTTCCCTCTATTGGACCCGGCGTAAGCTCCAACGACTTACCTATTGTCTCTGCTGATTCCAGTCACGTTTTCTCCGGTATTCCTTCCCGTCTTTCGAATATAAAGACCAAAACACAATCTCGAAAAGAACACCAACGCTTTATTCGACTAGAGATCAACTGGCTCACACACACTGACTGAGTCTGACTGACTCTAACTAACTAACTAACTGACAACTATATATATATATATGTGATACACACACGAAAGAAAAACAAACTACAACAACAATTAGGTAAAATATATCGGGTTGCTTCTAAACGATAACGACTGTTTCGCTAGTATCGAATTGCTTCCAGACAAAACAACTATGGTCAGCTATATCGGATTACTTTCCAAACAATAACAACTATGATCTGCTATATCAGGTTACTTCTTTCTTTCTAAAAATACCTCATTATACTGAGGATTCATTGACGCTCAGGTTTTGTCTTCGGTTGGAATCTGCAACAACTTTATTGATGATGTGAATACACACAGACGCTAACTAACTGTGATAAATTTTAACGCTTGGCGAGAACAAAATCGAAGTTCAGGGCCAATTTTTCAGGAAACGTTTTATTCGTTCAGGACTAAGATTCGCAAACAATAACGCTATCAACAGAAGAAAACACACACGCACACAATACAGAGCTGTCCGATGACACACGCACACCAACACTTCCTCCTACGGTAAATGGCCAACACTCAAGTTCTAGCACTCCGGTGACGTCGCCATGACGCAATCTTGCGTCATCCCAAAATGGCCCATCATA
>NW_003533016.1:0-1188 GCF_000181795.1 Trichinella spiralis
CTTCAATAAGGTACCCACGAGTCTCTCGCTCGATCGTCCTTCCTTGCACTTCGACTCGGTTCGTCCACACTTCCCAATTCGACTCTTCGGAATACGGCAATACTGCAACCAGTACTGCAAACCACGTATTCTAAGCCGACTTCTCGCAACCAACGCGTCCTCTTGTACAACTATCGTACCACTGACGCATACACACACAGACGTATCTCTTCTCTCTCCAGGTATATGTATATCTGGCGCGGCGCGCTTTCTAGCCCTATATATAGGGCCAGGGTCGGCGGCCCCGCGGTCGACCCAAACGCGAACCACCAATAGGCAGCTCGCTCGCGGCGGGAGCGCTCGCTATCTCCGGCGCCGATCTAAAGCCTTGTCAGTCTTCAATTATGTTGTCATGGTTCGGATCTCTTGATCCTGCGCTAATCCCTTAATAGTCACGTCATGATGGCCATTTCCACGCCCTTTGATCTGACTGCCGTCGCCGCTATGGCGCACTCGCCATTGTCTCGCGAACGACGATAGATCGAGGCGCAGCAGGGGGTCTCTCTGACCCCGACTCAGAGCCGCCAGACGCCCAGATAGCGATCTGGCCGGCGATGCGCGGGTATTGTTCTTGGCCTACCCGCGACTTCTGGGCACCAGCCCTTGGCCAGGTCACACCGACTAGGTCGGTGTTGTTCCGTCCGGAACAATTGTAATAAAATGACTTAACACTGCTTACTTTTTCAAAATTTATTAAAGGTCATACTGTAAATTGCACAAACATTGCAGATTTATGTGTCTTAAGCGAATTGTATTTATACTTTTTATTTAATTTGATTTTAAACATTTTTATAATGAGTCCGGAAGATATAATGTACTATAGCAGGCCTAGCAGTGATTTGCTGAATATTGAGAGAGCGTCTAAAATACCATCATTTCCTGTTATACCATGGGCTCAGCCGAAAGGTCGACTTCATTGCTTCATTCATGAAGAGGGACAGCCGTGTCACAGACCTGCCACTTCGTTTATTTCTAGCAAACGGATAAAGAAATTATTAGCCAAGTCAAATTTAAAGCTTATATCAAAGTCCGAAGTAATTTATCATGAAATCACTCCTTATATTATGATGTTATGCAATTTTTTATTCGTCTGAAATTGAATTGTTTTCAGTTTAATTTGTCAAGGATAATTATATTTTCTAAGATATG
>NW_003533017.1:0-1193 GCF_000181795.1 Trichinella spiralis
ACTAGAAATGGAAAAGAGTTGATAATAAAACGGATACTCACTGCGACCGTGTTTCCGAAAATTGTACCGAAATCAAGAATACATGTAAAAATATGAATTATTATCGTTTCGACAATGCCAACACTGCAGAACCAAATTTGTTCCTTTCCAATGTTCCATTTTTGTTCATGTAATCCTGTTCTCTTTTCGTGTTAAACAATCCTTGGGACCTGTCCTGATTGATCTGACTTTCCGAAGTTTTGGACGGACAGCTATTCTGAACGCTGGAACCACCAACACCACCACCACCACCACCACCTCCTCCACCACTAGCACCAGTACTACTACCACTACCAACACCAACAACACCTGAAGCGGATGAATGAAGAGAAGAAGCAAAAATAAATGGTGAAGGAAGGTTGTTGTATGTTGGACTCGGCGTTCCAGCTTCGCCCATACCACCACCAACTTCAACATATTCCATACGACGACAACCCGATGGTTCTTCCAATTCGACGACGTCTGCAGTCTGAAAAAATAGACATGAAACTCATTTAAATAAATCATTTTTTAATTGCAATATTCAAAAGTAATAAATATTTGACAACAACAACAACAAAAGAAGAAGAAGAAGAAGAAAAAATGCTGCTTATAAGTTGCATTGATTCCCATGCAATAATTTAATTGACATTCATAATGTTGGAAGCAAAATACATAGTTTATTACAACATGAAAAACGATTATTTTTCATTACATTCATATAATGTAAACTCTTTTTTATCTTTTAATTTAAAAATTAAATATTATCAATAAAATATCCCTTCAATTTTCACAAAAAATGAATTCCCAAAACACTACTGCTATAATGATCATTCAACTTGAAGCAAAATTCGTCTAAATAAAACGTCAGCAATATAAAACTTCTCAACGCTACCATTACAATAAATTACCAGAACAAATTTCAAAATCTCCATAAAAAAAATTTGAAAAAAATGTTCTTCATAACAAAATAAATTACAAGTCAATTTATTTCAACAATTGATGACACGTGATAAACGAGAAAACGTATAATTTTACTGTTCCCCATGGAAAATCATTTTCGATTTTCTTTTTTTTCTAATTTCAGCCATTTATTCTTCTGCAATTCAAATCTCCAAATTGACCTATGAAGCATTGACAAACGAAGACTATAAAAAAGAAACCACCCTTCCATA
>NW_003533018.1:0-1301 GCF_000181795.1 Trichinella spiralis
CAGTCAGTCATCACTGTATTCGCTCGTGATGAATGCCGCTGAGTATGACGAATTGTTGCACTAGCTGGAGCATTTCCAAATGACGCTTCTTAGATTATTGCAATTCAGCTAATCAGGTGGCTGGGTTGCGCAGGATTTAGGAGAATTCGGATGACACAGAAAGAATGCGTAGGCTTCTTGACGAAGTCACGTACTGTGGAGTCACGTCGCTCAGCCGATGCAGTTGGAGATCATGTAGTTACTTTGGAAAAAATCTCGGTAAATATGGTTGATTGAATGATTGGATTTTTGAAATGTTATTTTTGCTTTAAATATTATTTAAAATGAGCTACTGTTCATTTTTTCCTTGATTCGTATATAGAAGTTGTTGGTGATTTTAAAGTTCAGATTAAAGCTCTCGATAGCAGCAACAAATTGAAATTGTCTGTGGATTTTGAAATATTGTTTTTGTGTATTTGCCGTTTTGGTATTTGGAATATAATTTTACGAAACAGCTAAAATTGCATGGGCTTATAGTTCGAGACAGGGGTATATAAACGACAAGCGCAGTCTTTGGACCAGAGAAAGCAGAAAGTTTGAAACTTGAAAAGGAAAAGCGGTTGATTGCTGATCATTTGGCTGTGCTGGATCAAGAGCATGATCGCACGCTTGGGGAACGCATCCGGGACAGCTCTTGTGTCGAAGAATTGCGTAAACGTCTACAAGCCGACGAGAATAGTACGTTTTGACTGACTGATCGATTTGTGATTTATTTCACGGCTGTATATACATGTATGTACGTATATAGAGATGGATGTTGATTTCATTGCAGGTGGAAAAGTTCCCCACGCGCAGAGATTGACGTAGATATTGAAAGTAAAATTGCTTTGATTGGCGAGCCCATCTCCCATGGAAATCAAGTTATTTGTTATTTTCAATTTTCTAAACCTTGTTAAAATGGAAAAAAATGTTTTTCTCTTCAAAATTTAATATAAAATTTGCAACTTCCTTTAGACCCATGTTGTTCAAGTTGGAGTATTTGAATGTTCATTTTATAATCTCATTTTTTTCAAATTTATATACGATTTGAAAGTGGCTGTGAAAATGAACGCAGATGATAGCAATTATACAGTTGGCGACGTGAACGTGATGAAAGCGAAATTTCTTTAGAATGAAGCGACGATTGAAGATTTGAAAGTTAACAGTTATAATTATCATCTTTACATTGTTGAAAATCGATGTTCGATTTGAAGGATTTCTCAACCTTAGATTTCAGATAATGAAACTATCAAGCGTTAACAGTCTCTCCTTTTACGTTTGTT
>NW_003533019.1:0-796 GCF_000181795.1 Trichinella spiralis
GTTGACAAAGTGCTGAAGAAAGATGTGGATGAGTTGAACGAAAAGATCAAAATACAAGAGGAAAATAACGCTAAACTGCGCTTTGTTGTTCATATGTTCATGACAGCTGTTTTACAATTTGGATATGCATTGAAAAAATCGAACAACAATCAGAAAACCGAAGAAAAAACAACCAATGAGTGCACATTGGATGATGAAAAATTAATTGCGAAGCTGAGAAATTTGGAAAGCAATAATTCAAAATTGATAGAAAAGGTCAAATTAACAGAGAATGCAGTGAAAATGGCAATGATGTTTCACGGAAACAATGGAAATTTAATCTTCGACTATCAAACAGAAGAAGAGGAAGAAAACGTTGCGCTTGATCAAGCTATAAATAATTTATGCACTACAACATGTGAATTTCTTTCCTATGGTGCGAATCAAATCACACAGATGGCAAAAGTAAAACAACATGAAATGGAACAACTTGATTTGATTAAAGAAAAAATAAAGAAACACATGGTTAAAAGAGAAAAGGAAGCTGTGAAAAATTCAAATTTCATCGTCAACAAATATTATGCTAGAAAGCACGAATTGCAATTGCAAATTGACCAACTTCAAAATGAAAATAATCGACTCATAGCTTCGATTATTAAGAATCCTGAAGGTGTATTTAGCAACATTTATGGAAATAATTATAAATTGAAATACAATAATCAAGCCCACTCTTCGCTGATGGTTCTTTTGGAAACGTTAGTGAAAAATAGAAGCAACATGGCAGTCATTTTTGAGGAAGATTTTTACAAATGAACGC
>NW_003533020.1:0-814 GCF_000181795.1 Trichinella spiralis
CTGTGGTGGATTCTTATATGAGCCCTCATCCGCGGAATTTATTATAAATCAATTATTGTATTCAATTATTTTATCGGCGTATTATATTCCCTGCGACTGACATCCCGTCTTTTCCGAACTATATTTTATGATTACGCGATAGGTTAATTTTTCATTAATCGTATATATATTTTTTTCATCATTCTTTGTGTGATTTTTTGTTAAATTTGACGTTTATCATTTAAGACCTTGTATTACATTTAATTATTGTGACTTGCAATTGTTTCAAATATTTTCTTTGTGCAATTATGGATAATTATGATCTGTATATTGTAATATATTTATTATATTCAATGAAATCAGATTTTAATTTGAAGGCTTCTGTAGTTTTGTGAATATCAGGAACTATCTATATAAAATAACTTCCTTTCAATGGGTGAAAAAATTCATAATTTTGATGTAAAAATTAATGACACCATTCGATATTCCCATTTGTTTCATTTATATTCTTAGTCCCTTTTTATTTCAACTTTGTTATAATCGTATTTTAAGTTTACCTTCTTCGTATATCTCAAACAAGTACCCAATCAGAAGCTGTCGGTATAATTTTATAACAGTTAGAGAATAATTCTCTACCGATATAAATTAGTTGCCTTAATTTTTGGAATAAAAAGTTTTGCTCGAAAATTGCAAAATTTCATGGGCTATAGACTTGGTTGTTTTAACGAAAATCGGCGAAAAATATGTTTTCCAAATTTGGACTTTTTGTTGATCGTTTGACTTTTTATATTGATAAAATATTAGTGTTTTCTTAAGATATGCAAAACAAACTACC